>NC_090769.1:42547661-42552661 GCF_036898095.1 Palaemon carinicauda | reverse complement strand
TCCTTCATCTCTTAAGGTGGCTAGTGTGGTCATTATTTTTCATAAACTTTACTAGTCTATTTTCGTGGCTGGTGAAATGCAGATCATTATAAAAAAATTTTAGATAATATTAACATTATTTTTCTTTCTACGCAGCCTATTATAGTTTTCTACTTCTTCAATATATATATATATATATATATATATATAGAGAGAGAGAGAGAGAGAGAGAGAGAGAGAGAGAGAGAGAGAGAGAGAGCGAGAGAGAGATCAGCGTCGATGTGAGTGATTATCTGGGCACTCACTACTCAAAGTGTACAGATCTGCTGTGAATGGCTTCAATTATATCATGCCTACACTGTAAGCAGTAATAAATATTGAAAACTTCACTCAGCATATCTAAATGATTGCGTTTCGTGGTGATGTTTGAAATTAGAGTATATTTGGAGGAAATAGCTGAAAATAGTTGCTCCATGTGGTCAAAGTGATGTTGTGGATTTTTGCTCTTTTTGTATGAAACTACGCTAAACCCACCTTGGCATTATTACCAGTTATGGGTATAGGAATCTGAAAATCTCTCCTCTCCAATATAAGTCCTAAAAACACTGAAGCTCTTCATTTGACAATCTCCTTATATAACAGTGTTAAAAATAGGTTTCATATAATTTTCAAATTGCTTAGAGGAAAAATTTTCCAAAAGAAAATTCCATTTTAGTATTTTATAAGTAAAAAAATTATAACAGATATGAAATGACACTACAATTACTGTACGAACTTACTAAAAGACCTTATAGTGACCAGTTAACAATTAAAAATGCATATAAAGGACATTGAGGTCGGAAGTTAGTAGTTACTAATTTACTAAGAGACTATACATTAACAAGTTAACAGTTCCAATGTCATTAATTAAGATATTAAAATTGCTAGTTAGCAATAACTAACTTAATACTGTAAAATACCTCACATTTATAAGAAAACAATTACAAACACATACAAGGACGTTAAAATTTTTAGTTAAAAGCTGCAAATCCGTGAAAGAACATTTGAATTATAAATATAAAATATAAAAGGACATGTGATTATGACTAGCCAATCAGGTAAGATCGGGTTCTTACTTCGTATTACTGCTCCCATTAATCAGTCATATCCCATATCTTTTTATTATATTTGTATATATATAATTCGAATGTGCATCTGTGTGTTTGGAACTGTTGGCTTGAAAATGTAATACACTTTTATTTCAGTTTAGCTGTTAGCATATAGATTTAAGATCATTTAGTTGGTAAGTACCTACTTACTTACTAATTTCAATGCCCTGGTTTTGTTTGTAACTCTTGGCTTGAAAAAATAGTCCTTAAATAAGTTAGCAACTACTACTATGAGATTCAGGGCCTCTGTAACACGGTTTTTGGACTTTGCTCCTTATCAAAGCATCGGATGTAGCTGAAAGTTGACATATGTATATTTTACAACCACACACAAATTTTGCCAGCATTATCAATAACTTAAACCTGATAGTTTTAATTTTTATAGAGTAAAAATGATCTAGCCGACGCCATTGCCAGTGATAACGAGCCAAGAGTTGAAAACATTCATTACGTAAGCAATGTAAACACCTTTTGACAAAATTTTGCCCCGCCCATCCACCAGACACCCATTCACCTTGTTCCATCTGCTCTGAAACCCATAACAGTCAAGAATGGCTAACAGGATTTGGAATTGCCCCCGTGGTTGCAAAACTGCATTTGTCTTACGACTTGCAACTTTATACAGTCAAGAGAAAGCCCGTGGCCATATTTACTATAGCCTGAATAGGTAATTATTCAGTTTCTAGTTTAAATCCAATATTTATGGTTTGATTTGTATTTAGCGTAAAATGATTATAATACTTGTAATGTCATTCAGGCTTTTGAACCTTTCCATTAACTATTCACTATGCCACCAAGAGAAAGAAAGGAAGAGAGAGATTGTATGTAAACAGTCTATATATAACTATTTTTGTTAGAATAAGAATTTTGTGCTAAACTTAGACCAACGGATCATCCGATATATTTTTTTTCTTCTTCTTCTTAGGCCGTACGACCGTGTTGGCTATGTTTTGGGCATGACTGCATTTTGTAAATAAATCAGGAATAGTTTTAGGAGTTTTATTTGTACATCTAATGGGAATTTATAAAAGTAAAGTGAACATAATTAATTTATCCTTTAAAATAATTACTACATGTAGCAAAACAAATAGTAGTAAAGATGATAATGCAATGGAGGAATGATACCATACTTTATCTTTAGCTTCAACATAGGCAATAACATACCCAGTTGCCATAATTTGTCAGCTTAATGAAATAACCTATCATCTAATGTTAAATTTAATTTCTGAGGAGGCCATGGCTTATTGCACAATGAAAAAACATTACAAAGACTTTATGAATGGCGGAACGATACATAAATGTGGGTGGGGTATCTGTGTTAGCGCAATAATACTACTCTAGCAGTAGTGCCGCAACAGTAGTATACATGAATTAAACGTTTAGGCCAACTGCTGGGATCCTTGAGGATCATTTAGCACTTCTTACAACTACTCGAGAAATGAGTTTTTTATGGCCAGAATTTAAATTTTCTGATCCAACAATGCCCATGATAGCCTTCAGTGTTATCCTGAATTATAACCAGGCCAAAGTGGGTGGAGCCTCATGAAGTCATCATTCTGACGATAATTATTGGTGAAGGTTTAAAGCCAAAATACGGTACCGTCTGTTTTTTTTTTTCTTTTTTTTTACAGTAAATAGGTAGGTAGATAGACAATAAATAAAAATTGCTTGACATGGGATATAGCAGTTATCAAATCAAGCTTGTCTACTACGTTTTTGAAAATTACCAACTATTCCCTACACCTTGTCAATCTGATTGTGACCTATAAAGTCGACTGTAATTTCTTAGGAAACTTATTTGGGAGTTAGACTAATAATCGAAGTGTTTTTGTATTTATTAACATATTTTGTTGGTTTGTTCATTATGACAATTATCAGTGGAGAGGTTTCAGAGTTCATAAAGGTGTACTGCTTTGCTTTCATTTAAACTTTTGTGTCATTGTTGGCAGAGGTATAGCCTTCGTTACGTGTAGCCAATCATCGATCGAGAAAGAGGGAAGAAATGCCGCCATAAGTTACGTAACGAGTGCGTTCGAAACCTTTCCTCTGAGTAAGTTGGCCCGTCTTCAAAAAACGTCACTTTTACATTATAAGTACCAAATTTATTCAACCTACATAATACAGAATATAGTCAAAATTTATGTGTAGATATAATGTGCATTCTGAAGAAGCGTTATATTTATGAAATTCATAGATAAAAAATTATTGCGAAAAAACCGTGTTACAGAGGCCCTGAATCTCATAGTAAACTGTTGACGAATGAACTTAACTATTTATATATATTTTTGACAATATTTAAAAAACATAGTATTATATCTTTCATTCGGAATTGTGATTATTTTAATTTAATTTAAAGATTTCAGGTCATCAGTGTCACCCAGGCTCATTATAGAATGTTATCTATTATTTCAAAATAGGTAGTTTTGTAATCAATTTGAGAATCTCCGAGGACCTTCCTCAACTGACTACTGTTCTGTGGCAGTAGCTGTATCGCGCATAATGTTTTCATAAAGTCCGCCCTTGTGATAACCTTCAAAACAATGAATGAAGTTATTTAATTTACTCTAACCTTGGTTTATGTAGAGTAGCTTGTACTGGTAGATATGAAACAGTTTTCCTGCCAGAGAAAGTATGTAATAAGTTAGATTAATTAAAAAAAAAAAATGTGAAATCATACAACTTGCCTAATAGATTGTCTGTTTGACAAAGTGTATCTTCTCCACGATGCGTGGCAAGACATGCCAGTTAGTCTTTTACATCAACTAGACTCGATCGAATCACAGCATGCAAATTTGCAAATACACGTTAGTTTTAGAAATATGAAATAGATTATGAAATGCATATCTCTTTTTATAACCTACATACTGATACGCGAGAGTAAGGTTCAACAATGACAGTTTTCAACATATTCTTACTGAACAAATTTATAGATTGTGGTAAACCAAGCACGTATTTATAAAGCTCATGATAATCAAACCTGATTAATGGAAAGCCATGTTTAGGCTACAACCATCTAGATATTCAAACAATTCAATTTATTAAATAGCAAACCGGAAAATATATTTAATTGATTATTGAAATAGTCCTAACTATTTAGTGAAATGCGTGTATAACTTTTTCATGCCAACCTGTGTATTATTTATGTTTAATTTAATTAGATACTAAACTTCTTTCTTCTTTATCAAAAGAAAAAAAATCAAAATAATTTTCGATATGGCGCTATAAAAGTAGAGAGTTGATTTAAATATCACATTAGTTTGATTATGCACTTGGAGCCTACTGCCAACATTGATATCACACTGCCGTAGACGTTTCTACGAAGAATTCTCTTTTTCCTTTAATAAACAAATATTGCAACTTGCACTGACCATTCATCAGGCATTTGTCTTCTGTGGTTCAACAGTCAATCACTGATACTTATATAAAGGTTTAAAGTCCACTCATGAATGGCAAGCAAGGAACAGTGACATTGCCCTAGTAAGAAGGCAATGCCCTACAGACTGACCATATATACCTATGATCAGCTCCCAAGCCCCTCTCAACCCAAGCTAGGACCAGGGAGGGCCAAGCAATGGCTGCGGGTGACTCAGCAGGTAGACCTATAAGCTCCCCCTAACCCCACATCCTTGGCCCATAAGGATGGCGAGGTTGCAGAAACCAAAGGAACTAATGAGTTTGAGTAGGACTCAAACCCCAGTCTGATGATCACAAAGCAAGTATGTTAGCAATTAAGCCACCACAATCTTATAAAAAGGATGATAATAATTCGAATAAAATATACTAACTGGCCACTTCACGAAAGAATACCTGCTTCCTTCAAAGATCATTGTGTTCGTATGAAAGTTTCGACTACTGCTAATGATGGGGGCCAGG
>NC_090769.1:42542661-42545161 GCF_036898095.1 Palaemon carinicauda | reverse complement strand
TAGATAAACAATGTTCATTTCTATACATCTTCCATGTATCATACAGTAGCATCAAGGATAGTGTTATTGCCAATATAAATGATAATAGAAATAACAATACTGGAGAATAAAGATGAATATTAATTAAGTATTATTAGTAGCAGGAATAATGGGAATTCTGTTTGTCGTAATCATCAAAATCCAAGAAATCACTAAACACTTCTTGTATCACTGGCATCATTATCTTATCAAAACATGAATCTCTGCAAGGATTTCCATTTTTCTTGCCGGCAACTTCTTTCCCGGTCGCCGACTCGTGTATGCTTGACCAGCATCACCCTGAATTTTAACTGCATATTTCTTCCACTGCAGTACATTATGGACACGTTTACGGCCACGAAATGGCCCAGGAACACCAACAGCATCAATATCACTCATGTCACTCATATCAGACAACAATATCAATAAGAAACGAGTAAAAAGTTGTAAAAAGCGTAGAAGCAACAATGCGAAGATGTTTAGAAACAGATTCATGCTTCAACTGGCGTGGATGCTGTGAGTGGTATGTAAGGCGCGAGGTCATTGGCCGCCATAATCCACGTCTTATGTGGAAAAAATCTGATTGGCTGAGAGACGGCTACGTATCATGTAACGCATCCTCCCATTGGCAAGTTGTACCCAGTCAACACATGATTTATTCTGCTCCAAAAGCAGCAAGCAATATACCTCAAATATCACAGGCAACAGCATGTAAGGATGTAAGTTATCTAGCCTTGAGAGGAGAATTCAACCCTATGGACTTGGGAATCAGCACTTCCATAACTAGAAAGAGGAAGCTTTGTTCGATCCAATTGACTTTGTAAAGCTGTATCCGGCCCAGGGGCACTTGAGTCACTATGATCCTATACGCCTCTGCATCTTTGTATGTGTTTTATATGTGTTTGGGTATATGACTTTTTTTTTTAATTCGTTGTTTACACCAGAAGTCCTCAAAAATCCAAATATGCTCATTAGTAATATTCCTTGAAAAAGATGGATAGGAGAGGAATTTCGATATCCTAATCTGGGCCACCTAATGAAGTTTTCCATTTTGTAGCCTTCTCTATTTAGAGCAGGTGTATGTTAGTGGCAAACAAAGTACAGACGTATGTTCTCTGGTATTATCATATTAAATTTATCATCGCAACTTACTTTGACTTATTTGTTGTGTTTGTTAGCCTGTTGCATTGGCTATAGATAGTTTTGAAACAAATATTCATCTGAATTAATTTTTTGGTATATTATAAAGATGTACATTGTTGCTATCAAGTTCTTTTGATAATGCGTTCCCTTAGACTGATAATTTCTAATAAAATATCTTACGTATATCCACTTATTTATTTTAAGCATTTAGTGATCATTTAAATTGTAATGGTTTCTTCATTACTACAATTATAAAAAAAAAAAAACCTCCTTCAAGTCCATTTTTTATTAGTCCTCGTGACGTTACAATTCCCTAATTATCATGAACAGCCTCATCACAATGATTACGCCATGCTTTTAAAGCTGCTAGTTTATCCTCCAGGGAAATCCAACAAAGTGATATTGTTGCTTCATTGTAAGCCATGTAACACAACCTCGACGTCCGTGTTGTGAACTGAGAGAGAGAGAGAGAGAGAGAGAGAGAGAGAGAGAGAGAGAGAGAGAGAGAGAGTAAGCTACATAGCGGGCTGAATAGCTTGTCGATAAATGCAGTATTAATTCACGGATTTAATATTCAGAGGAAGCTAAAAATAACTACTATTTTTTTTTTCATCCTTTATACTCATAAGGAAATAGCACCAGTTAAGCAAGACATAAATAACTATTCATGATAAAATGTTAATCAAAAATAAATCTCTAATTATATTTTTTCGACACAGCTTAACATCATTTAGATCATTGGAAATGGTTTTCGTCTTACCTTGCAAGATGTAAGGTCACCCACGTTAAAGGGTATAAAATGAGTTTTGTATAGATTATGAAATATCAAGGAATGAAAAGTCAATGTATCTGACTATTAAAATCAATATTAAAATATCCTTAACTTTAGCATTTATGGCTGCTAGAAAACAAACACTCCAAAGTTTATGTAATTTTCTCACCCGATTCATAAAATATATTGCCGTTTCGATTGGTATACTCGTCCTATAATATTTATCTCTCTCTCTCTCTCTCTCTCTCTCTCTCTCTCTCTCTCCTCTCTCTCTCTCTCTCTCTCTCTCTCTCTCTCTCTCTCTTGTCGGAAAGTTAGATGAAGTTTACATTTCATTATTTTTTTCTTCCTAATTAATTACTAGTTTCTCTTATTTGAATGGTTCATTTATGAAAAATGAAAGTCGATTCAAAGTTTCTTGGGAAACCCTATTAACATTTCAA
Source organism: Palaemon carinicauda (assembly GCF_036898095.1). Classification (NCBI taxonomy): domain Eukaryota; kingdom Metazoa; phylum Arthropoda; class Malacostraca; order Decapoda; family Palaemonidae; genus Palaemon; species Palaemon carinicauda. The sequence goes on along the minus strand of NC_090769.1, from coordinate 42,542,785 downwards.
AGGATCTACTCTATGCATTTGTCTGTTTTTCGAGTTATATATATCAAAAGAAGTAAGATTTTTTACATATTCTTTGTATATTTTTATCTATATCACAGAAAAAGAATGGCAAGAAAGGTTTTTA
>NC_090769.1:42507661-42537661 GCF_036898095.1 Palaemon carinicauda | reverse complement strand
CTCCCATTCCTACTACACCAATAAGAAGTGAGCTATAAAATTCCAGCAGGGCAGAGGTAGGCCACATTATACCCTACTAGTACGTCTAAGAATACCAGCTACCAACAATCAAATGAATGCAATTTCTCACATAGTGATATATGTCGAACGCTCAGCTATCCTTGAATCAATTTAGAAAATAGTCATTAGTGCAGCCCAAAAGTAGATTATACTAATGGATATCATTGGGACGAGCAACTTCTCTTCAAGATAGGTACCAAAAATTTACAGGCCAAAACAAAAGCTAACCGAAGTGGAAAATTCGAAGATATCTTTTGTATTTATTTTATGGTTATCCTTCATAATTCTCCTGAAGATTAGCAACTTACGATAGAATCTTAATTTTCCCCTTTGAAATTGAATCAAGGATTCAAATTAAGCAATTGAAATGCATTGGTTCCTTACCTCTCAGAAAATTTATGCAAAGGTGTCTTACCAAAGTGGTAATATACGTGTTTATAAAATCATTTATAGGATATATTGCCCATTGAAACTAAGAAAGTGAAAACAAAATCAAATTTATGACCATGGGTATTTCAAATAAATCTTGATACGGTATATGAAGCATTAGATGAAACTGATTGGAGTCATCACCCTTGTTCCTCATAAGAACCGAGTGTTAAACATCCCAGGATTTCAATCCAGCCAGTTTGTCAAACTTTCCTTGATAAGCTGGTTGGCTACTAGCAGATATCATAATACATATATGAAAATACAATGGTTTGTAATCTAGTAAATACACAAAAATCACATGATAGAACTTTGGACTTAAAACAAAGAAAATCAATAAGAAAAACATTGTCTTTCCCTAATTAATTCTTTGATTTTGAATGAATCTTTATATCACCGTAATAGGGTTCAATGTAGGGCTAAGTTTCAGGGTGGGATGGGGGATACAATATGCATCTTTTTAGATGAATATAAACATTTTATTATGGTAATCACTACATACATGAAAATGGGAGAAAGGGCAAAGGATGCTCAACCTGTCTACCAAACTAGCTATAGATGACATATAAGTAGTGTAAATGTCCATGGATGGGTGGCCTACTGTTATAAAAAGGGACCTATACTGAAAAGTTCATTAAAACAATTCACCTTTATCAACGTATTTGCATTTAGATTTTAATATCATATTTCAGATATTAAAAAAAAATGATAAATCAAATGGGACAAGACAGATGATATTTCTGATTAGTGGAGACTATAAGACAAACATTCAAAATTGCCGTTACTCACTATATTGACGTTGAAAATAACAAGCTTAATTACTAGTGATTAACAGTCGAAGGAGGCCAAAGTTGAAATTTCTTATTTTCGTATTAAGAAAAAAGACCATGAGAATAAGGAGAAAAAAAAATGTAAAAACTTCTAATATTAAATTATATATTATTTCTTATTATTATTACTAACTAAGCTACAACCTTAGTTGGAAAAGCAGGATGCTGTAAGACAAAGTGAGGAAAGGAAATATGTAATGAACAATTTAAAAAAATATATTTTTTAAGAACCGTAACGACATTAATATTATTTTTCAAATATAAACTATAAAAAGAGACTTACGATTATGTCAGCCTGTTCAACTTAAAAACATTTGCCGAGAGTTTAAACTTTTGAAGTTCCACCGATTCAACTACCCAATTAGGAAGATCATTCCGCAACTTGGTCACATTCAGAATAAAACTTCTTGAATATAGTGAAGTATTGAGCCTCATGATAGAGAAGGCATGACTATTAGAATCAACTGCATACCTAGTATTACGAACAGGATAGTACTGTCCGGGAATATCTAAATGCAAAGGATGGTAAGAATTACGAAAGTATTATGCAACGTGCATAACGAATTAATACCTAGATCAGGAATAAGCTATTTAACTGACCATAAGTTCCTGGCCAACAAATTAAGATGAGATTCAGCAGCAGAAGCCTAGTCAGGGAAACTGCACTCAAAACAAGGTAGAATGAAAGAATTAAAACACTTCTTTAAAATAGATTGATCTCCGAAAATCCTAAAAAACTTTCTAAATACTCCAATTTCATGTGCAATTGAAAACGAGACAGATTTAAAGTGTTTCTCAAAAGTAAATTTGCTCTCAAGAATCATCCCTCAAATTTTAGGAGAGTCATACAGTTAACGAAACATTATCAGTGCTCAGATCCGGATGTTGATGAGCCACTGTCCTCGACCTACTTACAATCATACTTTGAGTTTTGTTAGGATTTGACCTCATGCCTCATAATATGCAACATGCACCAGATCTAACTTCAGGAATTGGAATTGATGCAAAGAGTGTAGCATCATCTGCCTATGCAACAAGCTTCTTTTCTAGGCCAAACCACATGTCATGTATGAAAAGTAATGGGCCAAGAACATTACCCTGAGGAACACCAGATATCAAATTCCTGTGCCAATCAACAACTATTATTTGCGATCTATCATCTAAAAATCCAATAAGAGTTCTAATAAAAGACGTACCCACTTCTAACTGTTTGAGTTTGAAAACAAGGATCTCGTGATTAACACGGACAAAGGCAGCACTAAAATCAAGGCCAATCATATGAACTTCTTGACCACAATTAAGGTATGTATTTACAGCATTGGAAATTGTAAAAAGGGCATCACTTGCTCCAAGGCTTTTACGTAAGTCAAAGTGCTAATTAGGGAACAGATGATTACCTTCAGCAAACTTATTTAAACATTTTGCAAAAATACATTAAAGAACTTTAGATGACATGGGAGTTATAGAATTTAGGTGGTAATCAACTGGACTTGAGCTACCGCAAACGCATTTACATGAAGGAGCGTCATTACCGAGTCTACAACAAGTGCTTAAAGAACCTCTTCTTGCTAACTTGCGTAAAATAACAGGAAAACAGGAATGAGGAACATCGAGTTTCTCATTAGTCTGCTTACTGTCAAACACATTACCCAGAAGTGTTGCCTTTCCTTTGGACAGTAATGGAGGAACTGTTATGTCTACAACAAAGAGTGCAGATTCGAGGGAAGCCTGCCAGTTATATTCCTGGGTTGTACCAAAGTGTTTTTTATGGGTACATTGTATCCCTCTTCAGTTGAAGCATAAACTCTCTGAGCAAAAGCTCTATGCTGAGTATATGTATTTTAAGTCAAATTTGATTTTTTACCGTTCCAAAGATAACAGATCTCCTGCTTCTCCAAATAAGCTCGTCTACAATCAACATTGAACTCCGTACCCTAGCACACAAGAGGGTATAAGCCTATCAATTATGTTGACTAAATTCTCATTCAAGAGAACAATAGGCTCAACTATACAATTTTGAACAATTAGAGATCAAAAGATCATTCATAATGCTAGTCTTGTCTACTTGAGATTTTATACAAATCTTACATAAATATGACACATCAGGAACATGCCGCTCATTCTTCACTACTAATGAAATCAAGACATGATTAGATATTCTAACTGGAGAACCAACTTTACTCATTATAAAGTCAGTGGAGTCGGTGTATACGAGGTCCAAGCAGTTAGCAGACTAGTAAGTACGTTCACTTATAACTTGCCCACAGTCTGATTCAGAGGCAAAGTCCAAGATCTTAAACCAATGCAATCAGCAGGAGAAACAAAATCTAATTACTCCATATGTTGAGCAAAGAAATCACCAACAAAAACAAAAGAGGTATTTCTTTCATCTTGTATCTTAGCCATAATGGTAAGAAGACAATTGAAGAGAGAATCATCCATGTGTGGATTCCGGTAGATCTAACACAGATAGTTGTTATGCCTGCCACAAACTTTTATTACCTTAATCACATGATATCCAAATTTATAGCAGGACTTATGAGAAGCTGGGTATTCACTCCGAATATACACCACCATTCCCCTGGCCAAGGAATGGCATCCCATTTCAAAATTATTGGCTTCTTAAAAGCAGTTATTTTGAACTCAGATGAGTGCATATTTGAAAAACCAAAGTTTCTGAGCATAAAAGAATATCATACTATGTGGACACAATTGTAAAGTCTTTAATATTTGCATGCAGACCACGAATATTGCAATACAGTAGGCGACAATGACGAAGTTTAGGACTTACTGGTTCTAGATTTTCCTCAATGTCTCCAGACAGGATAAGAATTAACGTCAATAAAAAACGATTCATCATACTTCAAATCTAACATAACAATAATAATAACAAAACAATATGTACAGAAATATATATAAAGTCGTTAACAAAACCCAAAGAATATATATAAAAAGACGGAAAAACTGGTCAACATAGCAGAGCCGATACACCATGAGAGCGATTTCAGAATAGGCACTTCAACTAAAGGGAGGACAGTCAGAATGTTTTTTAAAAGATAAAGAACCAGATAAGGAAAATACAACCTCTTGATACACTACTAGGCATCCATAGCCCTTCCATTAAACCTGCCCAACACATCACTTCAAAAAAAAAAAAGAGAAGTAGAGTAAAACAGTTAATTTTAAGCAATGTAAGTGGGGCTTTGAGATGTTTCCCCATGACTTAACCTCCCGCTACCACCATCCTATCCCCTCGTTGTTCAGCATTTTAGAGGGAAAACGTGGTTATCTTTATCTGGAGGAGTATAAAAAAGCCTTCATCCATAATGAGCAGTTCCATTATCACCACACTAAGTGTAATCAAATAAGAAACGCAAGGTTGAAAAATAATGCAAATAATTTAATTCTTTAGCGACACTTTCATGGTAAGAGATAAGCACGTTTCAAAGTGTTAAAGTTATATGATGAGAATTAGTGATAATAATATGGTGAAAATATTATAAGATGTAGATATTAGATAAATGACTAAGTAAGAAGGACTCAAAATTATCTGATAGGATGTCAGACACGACAAAGTGAACGATGAGACTCAACTAAATATCATTAAAATATGGGATGTAAAAGATTAAGTCCAGCTACGCAGTCTGTGCAATGGTTTGGGCATGATCGTGAAGATACCTCTGTATAGATATATGTATGCCACAATATTAAGAAGGTCCTTTTTTCAGGGATTCCTCAAAATTTTGTCTTTTTAGGCTGTATATGATAATGAATATTATCTTGTTTTTCTTTAAATCCCATATCATTAGGGCAATTTTCCTATCTCTCTGTGGTATTTCATCTATTACGCTCTGCAGTTCTTCTTAGTATTGATTTTTCCTTTCTCCAGGGGAATCTGTTGTTGGTGCATAACAAACTATAATACACATATTGCACTGCTTTGATTTAAACTTTGTAAGTAACAGTCTACTATTTACAGTTCTCCATTCCGTTAATGCCTTTCCTTCTCTTGGTGTCATTATTATTCCTACCCCTTCTCTTCCAACTCCATCTGTTCTTCCTGAGTAGATGTATACATGTTGCCTTAGTATAAGATATCTTTTGCAATCCCCTTACAACGTGTTTCACTTATGGGCAAGATATCCAAACTATATTTCATGAATTCATTTGCCACTTGTTGTAACTTCCCAATCTATCTATCTATATATATATATATATATATATATATATATATATATATACATATATACATATATACATACATACATATATATATATATATATATATATATATATATGGATAAATATCAACACAACATCGTGTTCAAATAGAAATAAATTTCTACCTCATACTTGGGATCGAACGCTAGCCCCTTCTAATATATATATATATATATATATATATATATATATATATATATATACAGTATATATATACACAAGGAGAAATCCATGTAATACATGAGATCATAAAAAAGGGAGACAAAAACAAAAAATTGATTGTTGAAAGTTTCCGAGGAAGTAATGAAAATTACAAGGTAGAGCATGCTAAATATTCTAGTATTGATAGTGAGATCACAAGAAAAGCCAGGAATGACGTTTTATATATCATCGTCTTATAATTCTTATTTGTTCAATAACTGATCATATCCATGTAATCAACCTGCGAGAATATTTAGACAGGAAAGCAGATGAGGATATTAAAGCTAATAATTCAAGGATTGGCTATGGTTTAAGAATTGCTCATAAAATTATTAATGGAATATCTATTGGGACAAAGAAGAACAAGCATTTACCTATCAAAAAGATAAATGGATCTGTTATAACAAGAGAAGACGAAGAAAGGCAACGTTTATGGAACACTTTAGAGAGACCATGAAATGGAGATATGAAGGGAATAATTTGATTGATGTACTTGAAGCTCAGGAAGACCTTGATGTACCCATGAAAGAACTCAGTGTGCTTTAATTTGAAGCTATAGATAAAAACTCAAGAGATTAAAAGCCCCTGAATAATATGGGATAACTGCTGAGATGATTTTGGCCAAAAATGGAGTGACTCCGAGAATATTTACAAGATTATTTTGTAGAATGTGGCATGAAGACCCAATACCTGATGAATGGAAGATAGGAGTGTTGGTGAAAATGGCAAAAAAGGAGATATGACTGATTGAAATAATTTCAGAGACATCACACTCACGTCAGATGTCATGAAAATATATAGCATGCTCATTCTAAAGAGACTACAGAGAAAGAGTAATGAAAAGCTGAGAGATGAACAAGCAGGGTCTAGAAAAGGTAGAAGTTGTACTGACCAAATTTCCATTTTAAGACACGTCGTACAGCAATGTTTAGAAGACATAAATCCACTTTGATGGCATTTGTGGACTAGGAAAAAGCTTTTGATGTGTACCGGCCAATTTTGTGTAGAGTCCTGCGCTTTTATAAAGTTCCTCTTAAATATGTAAATTTGATTAATCCTGTTCATGAGCATAACAATTACAAAGTTAATCTTAATGGAGTCCTATCAGATGAATTTCCAGTGAAAAGTGGAGCACTCCAAAGGAATGTGTTGTCACGTATGATGTTCATCATTATCATGGATTTTCTAATGAATAAAACAGTTGAGGATGGCGGAGAAGGATTGTGCTGGATTGGTAACAAGAAACTAGCTTACCCTGAGTATGCTGATGACGATGTCCATATTAGCAAAACACCACAGGATTGCAAAGCTTGCTTACCAAAATGCACTAAATATCATATGAGGTTGAGCTCAAGATAAATAAAGGAAAGGCAGAGATGATGAGAAGGGAATATGCAATAGAAGATAATATAACATTGGAAGGAGAAAAGTTTAATGAGGTGGAATCATTTAAATATTTAGGAACTATAATCTCCAATACAGGGTCTTTAGAATTTGATTTTAATGAAAGATTGAAAAAAGTAAATCAGACAATGGCTAGGTTAAGTAAAATTTGGAAATCAAATCGCCTGAAATTACATATGACAATCAGGCTATATATCAGTTTAGTGAGATCGGTGTTACTGTGTGAACATGAGTCGTGGTTTAACAATGAAGCAATATCCAACATGATGGGAGTTGAATGGCAGAACAGGATTAAAAATGAAACTATAAGAGACGTTACTCAAGTGCCACATGTGGATGAGATCATGGTGAAGGATATATGTAGATGGTTTGGGCATGCTCTTCACCCTCCCCAAGAGAAATTATTTCATCAAACTTTAAACTGGGCTCCAGAAGGCACTAGAAGAGTTAGAAGACCCATGCCTACATGGCTGAGGACTATGAAGCGTGAAGTAGGAGAGGATGAATGGAGACGAATTGATTTATAAGCTCAAGAGAGAGACGACTGCCAAAATCTAACTGAGGCTCTCTGCGTCAATAGGCGAAGGAGGAGATGATAAGATGATAACTATATATATATATATATATATATATATATATATATATATAGATGTATATATATATTATATATATATATATATGTATATATAGATATATATATATAGATATATATATGTATATATATATATATATATATATATATATGTATGTATATACATATATGTGTGTGAGGGTTTATGTGTGTATTCATGTATATACATATATATATATATATATATATATATATATATATATATATATACATGTATATGTATTATATAAATATATTTGCATATATATACGACTATTTATATATACATATATATATACACACACATATATATATATATATATATATATATATATATATATATATATATATATATATATATGTGTGTGTGTGTATGTATGTATGTAAGTTCTCTTGCTTGAGAGTACACTCGGGCACACTATTCTATCTAATTTCTCTTCCTCTGTTTTCTTAAAGTTCTTATAGATTATATAGGAAATAATTATTTTAATGTTGTTACTGTTCTTGAATTATTTTATTTTTCCTGGTTTCTTTTCCTCACTGGGCTATTTTCCCTGTTGGGGCCCCTGGGCTTCTAGCAACCTGCTTTTCCAAGTAGGGTTGTAGCTTAGCAAGCAATAATAATAATAATAATAATAATAATAATAATAATATGCATGTATGTATGTATGTATGTCCTTGTCATCATAGGTGTCAATGACCTTCGATGTCAGGCTACCAGAGAATCTTAAATCAATTAATCAATCCTCGTCATCATCAGCTGTAGCTAGTCCACTGTAGGACAAAGGCCTCAGACATGACCTGCTATAAACGTCTGTTCATGATCTTTCTATAACAATCTATTTACGCTAAGTTTCTCAGCCCACCATTCCATCGTCTTCTTTTACTTCCTCTGCTTCGTTTGCAATCTCTATGGACCTATTCTGTTATTTCTTATGTCCATCTATTGACTGTTATTCTTATTTAATGTCTCACCAATGTCCAATTTTACATTTTGTTAGATTATCCTCTACTTCAGTTTGCTCTCTTACGTATATTGCTCTTATTCTATCTTTTGGTGTTATTCCCACCATTATTCTTTCCATAGATCGTTGAGTTTTAATTACCTTATGTTCTAAGGCGCTAGTAAGGCTCTGAGTTTCTTATGCACAAGTTAGTACTGGTAGGACCATCTCATTAAATTTTTTTTTTTTATTTAAAGATAGTGACATTTTACGTTTCATAATTTTATTTTGTTTACCAAAAGCTCTCTATCCTATGCTTATCCTTCTTTTAAAATCTTTCTGTCCTTATTTGTTTTCTATTTGCATTTTCGTTGAACATTATCTTAGTTTTACTCCTATTCATTTTCAGTCCTACATTTCTGCTTACTCTATTCAAATCTTCTATCGTTTTTTGTAATTCGTTCCAAGATTCATTAATAAGAACTATGTCATCAGCAAATCTTAAGCTGTCAAGGTATGCCCCATTAATGTTAATTCCTATATTTTTCCAATCCAAATTCTTTAATCATCTTCTAGGCACGCTGCGAATAATTTAGGAGAGATGGGATTGATTTGATTAACTCCTTTCTGAATTGGGATATTCTCAGTATATGTAGTTTCACGTATCTTCAAGTGCTCTAGCATAAGATTCATCTACTTCTTGTCTTTTAAGTGATTTCATTACTGCCAAAGATTTGACAGAATAAAACGGTTTCTCATAGTCTATAAATTGCTTACATATAGTTTGTCACACTCTATTAATTTTTCCACTAGCTGGTTGATTACATGGTTATGGTCATTTGTTGAACAAATAAGAATTATAAGCCGAAGATCATTCAAACGTATATACTAAAACCTGTCCATATAGAGGAAGAAATTGAAACTTTTTATGAAGATCTAGGGATATATATGGAAAAAACAGAAGACTTAATTTGCATTTGTTTTGGCCGATTTCAATTCTAAAATAGGTCAAAAGAAGAAAAGAGAATCAACAGTAGGTAAATTTGTAGTAGGTACCAGAAATGACAGAAGATATATGCTTCTAGAAATTGCATAAAGAAACAATCGTAAAATCTTAAACACATTAGTCTTATAAAAAGAAAAATAGAGAATGGACATAGGTAAGCCCAAATGGTGAAACGATAAATGACATAGATTCTATTCTCAGTGAAGAAGCTAATTTAGTTAAAGATGTAACAGTGTTAACAGTGTAACAAGTTAAAGTTGAGCAACCATAGAATGGTGAGAAGCAAAATTTGTTTAGATCTATGTTAAGGAAGAGAAAAACTAGTTTAAAGAAAGAAAATAAACTCTCCTGCAATAGGAGAAAAATCTGATGAGTTTAATTCAGCCATACGAAATAGGTACTCCCAGCTACATAATGAAATGAAAGTAAGTAAAGAGGAAATGAGCCGTAATTTAACAAAATTTGTATTAGAATAAGCACAAGAGATAGGTGGCAAAAAATCTTGAAAATTATCAAGGAAAACACTTAGAGAAGCCCAAAAACTTAATAAAGAAAAGCTTGGAAATGATGGTAAAATCCCAGAGAGATGAAATAGAATTAGCCAAACTATCATTAACAGCAAATAAACTAAAATCATAAGACATTCGTAAACATAATCATACCAAACTTTAGGAAGGACTAAGAACAGGAAGAAGCATGCTTTGAAGGATAAAAAATGAAAATATTACCAACAATAGAGATGGAGTGATAAAAATTGCGGAGATTTTTTATACAATTATATACACGAATGGTATAAGAAATAGATTTGCCATTATGATTAATGTGGTGTTGTGGTGGCCTATGTTTTAAAGTCCGTCTGATAATTGCCAGACTGGGGTTCGGGTCTTACTCAAACTCGTTAGTTCCTTTGGTTGCTGAAAGTTATTTTCTTTACGAGACTAGATTTGTTTTCCTCACATTCAATTTATTTAAAGTGAAAAGGATTTTTCATAATTATGTTAGCTTTTCTTCATGCTGATGGATCTACTCTTTTTTATAATTGTATTTATATCTGTTAAAGATCTATTCACTGTCTTTTACTAACGACGTAATTTTCTTTACCTTGAAACTCTTAATTTAGATACTTTAGTCTTCTGTTCCTTATCACTGAGCTTCTTCGATATACATCCATCCCGACTAACGTTTTTTTTTCTTTAATCAAACTCTTCCCCCTTGTTTCTTTCACCTCAAATTATCCTAAGAGTAATAATTGATATCTTTACATTCATCAGCAGTCATATATATATATATATATATATATATATATATATATATATATATCTATACTGTATATATATATATATATATATATATATATATATATATATATATATATATATATATATATATATATATATATGTATATATGACATTGACAGAAAAGGATCTTCTGACTCTGCGAATAAAGGGGTGGGAAAGGGATTACGCTTAGGAGTAATTCACGTGAAAACGGTACCGAGAAAGTATTTTCGCGGCTACTTGTGTTTTTTCAGTTTCTGTTCACCGCCATATCCTTTTCCTTTAATACAAGTTTTGACTGAAGGAATCAACAGATGAAGTTAGTGACGATTCCCTACACTAATTGAAAAGGATGTAGTACATAAATTAATTATAATATAGTGTTCAAGTTGTTATAAGTTACTCTGCAAAGCTACATCACAGAAAACGTATTATGTAATAATCCTCGTGTTAATACAATTTTTGTACTCCGATATTATACAGCATATCCAATGCCTGACTTAATCAATAACATAAGAAGGTTTTATCCTGATTATGTAATACTACACAACATCTCTCTCTCTCTCTCTCTCTCTCTCTCTCTCTCTCTCTCTCTCGTTCTCATCAATAACAGTAACACCTAAGCGCTGTTGTTTTGACATGTCCTTTTGTTTTTTCTCGTGTAATCCCAGGTATACTTTTATATAAGATTCTAAGGGAGAGACATCTGGATTGGATGGATAGCAAAAAGTAAAAAAAGTAAAAAATAAAAAAAAAAAAGAATATAAGATAAGAAAGTAGAAGGGAAAAGGGTTTTTCACCACAAGGAAATGATATATCTGCTCGACAGACCAAAAATAATATTTACTTATGTGTATTTGTGTGAGTTTGTGTTTGTGCTTAGAATTCTGATTAAAAACAAGAAACAAAATTCCCAAAAATTGTCATGTAAAGCAATGAGGTTGGGCAGGCGTTAATATTTGCAGAAACCTTACCAAAAGAGAAGGATGATATTAAGGCACTTCTGTACGGGGAAATATCGGGCAAAGGAAAATGTAATAACTTGGTCTTTTATTAAAATTTAATTAACTGCTTAGGAAGGGAAATAAATAAGTGCGTTAAAGATATGTCTTACACGTAGACAGATAAGACCACTTCAGAACTTTATTAAATTTTGTTTGGAAAACCCAATAAACAAAAGAACTCGTGAGGCAATTGTAGCAATTAGAATCATTTGATCTCTCAGAGACCAAATTGAACCAATCTCAATTCCATTCTGGTATTAATGCTCTTGATAAACGAGCTGTGATATTGCATTGTCTGCAAACAATTTAAAAAACAAAGGAAAAGTGATGGTGAAAAAGATACAATTTGTGACTTGGAGGCAATGAATTTATATTCATTGAATCCTTTAGAGATATTTTTCAAAAATCAAAATTGTTGGATATTAAATAGATCGACAACTATATGAAACAAATTGGCTGATTTTTTATTTGAGGGAAATATAAAATCTAATGGATATTATCCAATGTGAACTAGTTCTAGAATTAAAGGTATTCGAATACGAATATTCTCTCTCTCTCTCTCTCTCTCTCTCTCTCTCTCTCTCTCTCTCTCTCTCTCTCTCTCTCTCTCTGTTGCGTTTAACCGACAACTATCGACCATTATCTTGATCATCTTTTGTTTAGCGAAAAGGGGTGTGCTTTATCAAAATCAAGTTCTTCGATTTTCTGGAAATATTTGTGGTGAAAATAATTTTATTTTCCTAAATGAAATAACCAGGAGGAAGAGTAATGAATTTTACTCACAGAATCTATATTTTGCCACAATTTTGAGGTAGTAAATCAATTGGTATGTTGATTGTTACTTCTCAACATTCTTGATTTCTCTACACTTCCACAAGTAAACACATTTAAAACTGATTTTTCTTCCCCGGAAAATATAACATCACAAATGACTAATATTAATAATAATTACTTTCACTGAAAGTAACTCTTTGACTTTCTATTTCTTCATGGGAGAGGCATTGAAAGTCCATGTAATGTTTCCTATTTCAACTGATTTTACAGTGTATTTACACATACGAATAAAGGACATACACGAACACACGCGTACACATACACAGACAAACACACATACACCCACACACACACACATATATATATATATATATATATATATATATATATATATATATATATATATGTATGTGTGTGTGTGTGTGTGTGCGTGCGTGTGTTGCAAAGAAACTAATCCTTGTAACATACAACGTCAGGAGCCTGTCTAGGGAAAAAGATCTTACTGTGTTACTATAAAAAGCTGAAATAAATAAATTAGGTTATAATAGGATTGAGTGAAATTAGAAGAGCTGCGGAATCTTATATAGAGTTAAACGAGGGTCATATATTGAAGACGAAGCGTTACCTCAGGATGTGTTAAATGCAATTCATAAAGAATCAGTAGGCTTTGATCTATCAGCTATAGAACTTGAGAGACCTGAAAAAGTTCGTTTAAGAAAAAAAAGAGTTGGAAGCTCAGGTAAGAAAAGAATGAGTTGGGAACAGAAGCTGAACATGAGCGAGAGGAAGCTGATTTTAAACGAGAACATTTAAAAGCTGAGGTTAAACGTGAACAATCAGAAGCTGGGCGTGAGTAATTAAAATAAGAAGCTGAACAGACAAATAAAGATAGGGAAGCTGAGATAAAGGTTCATAAGATTAATACTAAAAAGAATTAGAACTTGAAAGAAAATAAACAGGCTAATTCAAATGATGTAGATAATCGAGGTAAAATATTTTCAACAGAGATAGAGTTATATCTCCTTTTACTGAAAAAGATTTAGATGAATGTTTTGTTTGTTTTGAGAGGAAAGCTAAAAGATGTAAGTGGCTAGCCTAAAACGGTGTGTATATGTTTTTATGAGTTTTGTTTGGAAGAGCACAAAAAGTATGTACTTCCATTCTGGAGATAGAATTGATGATTTTGAATTCTGGAAAAGTCTATTTTATAGGTCTTAGAAATAGCTCCAGAGGCTTATAGAATGAAGTTTTTGAGATGGACAAAACAAGACGAGCAAGTATATGTGGAATTTATTAGAGGATAATCTGATTGGTTCGATGAATGGTGTAAGGTAGCAGAATGTAAGGATGATTTTAAGAGATTAAAAGGAATTATTTTAGTTGAGCAGTTTAAAAATTGTTTTTGCGATGATATTAAGGTTTATTTAAATGAGAAAAAATCATCCACCCTTTGTGAAACATCAGTATGTGCTTATGATTATGTTCTGGCTCACAAGGAGTTGAGGTCATATGATAAAAAGTTTAATAGGTCAAAAGACTGGGGACACAGATAATCACACTAGTGCAGATGTTGTAGATTCAAGGTCTAGTTCTAATTCTCATGAGTACCCTCAAAGCAGCCATTTGAATAGCAAGTCAACAAGTAGCAGTTCCATACCGTGTATGTGTAATTATTGTAAGAAAATAAGTCACGCGGTATCTGAAGGCTTTACGATGAAGAGGAAAGAAGCTAATACTGTGGCTTTTACTCCACCAAAGTCTCATTATAGTGTGCTACCAGTAGAGGTTCCTACTGTAGATGACCACGATTTTTAGAGGAAGCCTGTTAATTCCCGAGTTTGTTCCAGACCTGTTGATAATGTTTACCAATCATACACTGCTAAGGTTTTTATTAAAGTTTATGGTGGTCTTATTTTGAGGAAAGTTGTTCCTGAGACTGAGTATTCAATTTTTTGGTGGTATGCTCCTATTTCTGAGGTGGATGGTGGCCATTTTAGCGTTCCCTTGCATTTGTATGGATCTTCATTGTGAGCGGGTATCAGGGCCTGTTGTTGTTGATGTGGTTTCCAAGTGGCCTATAAATGGTGTTTAATTTTCACTTGGTAATGACTTGGTAGATGAGAAAGTTGATGTATGACCGAAGATGGTTTAAAGCCAAATCTTGTTCCGGAATTGGAGGTTCTTAGTCCTGATTTGTCTGCTCTGTTTTCTTCGAGTGCAGGGACTCATCAAAAGTCTCAGAGTTCTGCCTGCTCATCTGACAATGATGTGTTGGTTTGTGATAGTCTGCATTGTCGTTTATTCTGCCGACTTGCATCGTGAAGACATGCTGGTTTGTAGTGATGCATCCACTAATTATTGTTCTACTGATTATTGCTCTATTGACCTATCTCATAAATATACATTAGTTCATAATACTTGTTCACCTGTAGACTGTTTTTATTAACACGACTAGTAATAATATGTTTTTTCATGATAGTGTTTCGGCTGTCAACTGTTCTACTATCCAGTCTTGGGAAGACATTTTGGTTAGTGATGTCATGTCCTCTGACTATTCTGCTTACTTGTCATGTGAAGACACGTTAGTTTGTGATGAATCTCTTAATGGGAATTCTAACCACCTCTCTTTTAAGGAAACCCTGGTTTGTATTGATATCTTCTGCTGATGATGTCAACTTGTCTGAGATACTATTATTTAATCATCTTAATAAAGATTTGTCTGTTTCCAGTCGTGTCAGATATAACTGGTAGTTTGTAATTGAATAGGTGCCGTGATTCCGAGTCTCATTTAAATATTTGTTCAAGTTGATACTGTTCTCAGTCTTGTTCAGGAATACCCATCCCTAATGTTACCCAGTATATAGAAAATTGAAATTCTGCTACATAATTAATGATATCCCCGGAGAGACGATCCAAAAATGAGCAGTCTAAATTTACCTTGACAAATGTGTTCCCCTATTTGTCTATTCGATACCCACACGAAAGAATTATATTCAGTATTTAAGAGCAGGAACTAGTTTTTAGTCAAACGATTCCTCTACTACTAGAAGCTCACAAGTCATCCATGGAAATTAGGCTCTAATACTCAAGTATTTATTTTTACTATGGCTGTCAGTGCTTCAGAAATTTCATATCCCATTTCTACTTTAGACAGTTTTATAATAGAGAGGAAAGGTTATGTTAGATAGGGGAATACATTTTTCATATATATACCTCCATTGCTCCATCATAAAGCAAAAGTAAATTATATTACTATTTAGATCTTCATAATTATGCACCTAGATCAAATGATTAATGAAATCGTCAAAATGAACACAATTTAGTATTGAAACGTATTGTAGTGCAGTGTAAATAATCATAGTAATCAAGAAACTCAAAAATAAACTGTTCTCTTATAAATAAGTAAGATATTACAATGTTGAAAAAAAACTTACATAGTAAATTGAATCTCGATATTAAGATGGGGCCATTATTATAATTGGTTTATGGCCGATCAAACCTCCCTTATAGCTGAGAAACTATGATTCAAGAAAACGATAAGTAGACATTACATAGGTGATGCTGTTCCCTTTTTTTCATCAAATCATCACTTGTATTGAATATTCATTGAATTTATCCATTTTTTTCTGATTTTAGCAGATATATTGGCAGTCAATGAAGATATTGGGAAATCAGAATACATCGTGAGGGTGTACATTAATTTTCGTTAAAATCACGTGCACATAAGATATTTCTTTTTATTCTAACCACCGAAATTAATGGTTTCGTCAATCACTTAAAGCACGGAAGTATAACGTATTCAACATTTATATCAAACAGGATTCAGTTACACAGAGATACAGTATATAACAATGACCATGCTAACATCAACGAATTGATTCAAAAAGTTACACATTTACGTGAAAAAAAAAGTCTATTTCTTTCTCAAAAGGAGAGAGTTAATATAAATGGAAATGTATTTAATTCTGAGATTAGCAATATCAATACATATTTACTTTATTAGTTAAAAAATTTACTTCTTAGGAAAGTCACAACTAGAGGACTCACCTAGAAACAAAACTAATTTCAATCTATAAATAATCATGAAGTTTATTTTTTCCATAAGGTTCCATAGCTCAAAAATTGGAAATCAATGTCACAAACCTTTTCTAAAGAATTAGTCTACATATGTGCTGAAACATCGGCTCCAGGTAGGAATTCTGCAAGGATTATCACAAGTAATACCAAACTTATTCAAGCCAAATTCGTGTTGTCTAAATATTGGGGCAATTCTTTGCAAACCAAAAAGCTTCCATATTCTGTTTTGAATTATTTAAAAAAAGCACGTAATACGTGAACGAAGAGGATTGTAAACTAGTGTCAATTTTGTTAAACAGGACAATAAACTAGTCCTTAATATCGAAAAACCTTAAAGGCCGGATAAACAAGAGCCGATATATGTACATTATATATAGATATTACTTTGGGAAGGTAAATTGTCAATTGGAAACTCAAAGGTAACCTAAACTGATCTCAGTCAGGCAATTACTGGCTGGGTGATATCTTTTCACATAAATTGTACTCACAATCACATGCAATGAAATCAAGGTTCTCCAGAAAGTCAGATGCCTCCATTTACAATCCATAGAGGCATACTACTGCAGACTACACTTCCTCAGCGCCAGCTCACTAATTGGACATTTCAAGGAGTAATGAAACAACCAACTAGCATCATTTAGAGAAGTAGCTGTTTGCCTTGATCACATGATCTTGAATGCTTGAGCAAACGTTATGAGAAAGGTTTTGTATTGAGTATACACAAATGCAAATTTGCTGATGAAAGGACATATAACTTTCGACATAAACCGTTATATCATTGGACAATGCAAGTGTTAAAACTGGATGCTTCAACAAACATTTCAAGTTCAAAATATTTTAATGGATCCATGAAATCTTATTAAAAAAAATATCTTAGCACATGCAAGTACCTTTAAAGAACCCGTGACTTCCCTAATTTTATAAATATTATGATAGGGATAGGGAAATTCGGAACAATAATTCCTTGAAAAGCTAAAGAGTCTTCTATGAATGACAGTCTTGTCACGCATCAGTTTCAAGCTATCTCTAATCATGTAATGTGATGCATCAAATATGGATGAGTTATGCCCGAAGCATTAAGTTCTCATTTGCAAACATTGAAAGATACAACCATTTTACAAAGTAATCATTTAGTAACCAATATCTTCAATACATTCCATCAAATTGATTACTGTCAACCTATGTTCCTTATTACAAACCACAGCCTGTTTGAACAGCTAAAAGAAATTCAGCAAAACACTAGCAGCTACCAACCAACTTGCGAGGCGATGTCTCCCCAAATACGATGCTAATAAAATTTCAAGGTTGAATATCATATAGCAGTGGAACATAGAAATCCAGATGATCCGACATAATTAAAAACAATAAATAAGTAAGACTATGACATAATTATATTAAAATTTTAGTATTACTATGAAAGTTAGCCTACAGTTAAATCTCTCAAATTAAAACATCCTTGAAGAAAAAGGTATAAATATTGCAACATTTCACACGTAATGCATCAAATTTGTAACGGATTTACCACATACATAAAAGTTACTACAACAAACTTGAAAGCCTTCCAGAAACAAAACAAGATATCAGAAGAAACAGAAATTCTCCTGATAGAATCTTAATCATTTATTCTAGAGTAGGCCCATATGAGAGCATTTTATTTCAAAATGCAAAGACTAGGCCAACAATATCGTTAGTCTAAACACTTCCTGGTAATAATTGCACAGCTCTCTCTCTCTCTCTCTCTCTCTCTCTCTCTCTCTCTCTCTCTCTCTCTCTCTCGCTGATTACTTGATAACTTCTTTTCGAACAATGGAACTTTTTTTCTTATTTCATAAGGGTTTAGACTTTAGAATGAAGTCTGAAGCTTCATGTCAATATTATTCTCTGTATTTTTCTTTCAGCCTCAGCTGTCACTCAATTGCAACATCATAACGGACCAACCCGTCAAACCATCAAAATAATTAATAGAGGCTATAATTACCTATGGTATTATGTGTTCATGTAACAGTTATTAATACAATATGTATTATCAAAAATATTACAAAATGCAGTATATTATTCTCTCTCTCTCTCTCTCTCTCTCTCTCTCTCTCTCTCTCTCTCTCTCTCTCTCTCTCTCTCTCTCTCTCTGACAAAATGTAACGCTTATGAAATTCCTCAATTGTTATTCTATCATAAGTGTTTCACTATAAAACATTATGTGACATCATACGAAATAGTCGGAATATATGTAAGATTTTGATAAGCTGTAATGTCTTATTCGTTTACGTGAATTTTTTTACCCATGTCTAAAATGAAGACTATAAAGCTATGATTAAACGATGGCAATAGGAATGCTCACCCAACCATTCTTTTCATCTACATACGATTATCTAGAGAATAATTCTTCGTGTCTTTGATATCAAATGCCTCAGGGTTGGGATGGAGGTTCCTTTGCCTTCGAGAAAAAGGATATGAGATTATTATGCTTCTTGTATTTCCTAAATAATAATACACATTCGTTTATAAAGGGAGGGACGAAGAGATAACACAAATCCCTTCGCATACAAGAATATCTATAGGCCTACATATAATGAAGTGCACAAACACGCACAAATGTATAATGTAATCGACGTGGTGTTGAGTCATGTATACTCTATTTTGTATTTTCATTTATGTAAAATTACATTGTTTATTTATCATAATTATACAAAACATGTATCAAATAATCATCCAAAAACATGATACCCTTTTTCTGTTTATTAATAATATTTATGTCCTAGAAATTTCAAACACTTTATCCATGTTCCGGGAAACTTCATGTGGTCAAGAAATGTGATGGCATTGGTAGCGCTGATATAAGGGGAAATATGTTCCCCTACAGGGCGTGATTCTCTTGATCTAGGGTGAATGTGAGGGGGAACGTTTTTCCAATCTTTTTGTTTTTTCGCTCAAATGTATACAATAATCGTAAATTCTGTGGCAATTTTTTGTAATGGTTCTTTTCATGGTATTCAGGGTATCATGTCTGCAGAAGAACATTCACAATAGTAGTCACTAAAAATTTTCTGTTGTAGGCCTACTTTTAACCTTTATCTGCATTCATGATGCTTCCTTGAGTAACCTTTTTATTCATTTTTATTATTATGCTCACTAGCCGTCGTAACCAAAGTTTCGCTATTCTTTCGTTATTCTTTTGCGTGTTTCCACTCATGTGTGTTCTTCGCGTGGTAACATTTGATTTAGCGTGTATAAATGCAGCACTTGGTAGACACATTACTTAACATTGGTTTTATCCATACGGTAGACTATTGTCTACAAGCCTTTTCTTCAAAACATAATTAGCTTATGATATACTAAAGAAAAATATAATGGGATTATAGCTTATATATATCATATACTTCTACAATGACAAAACATTTAAGGTTAAGTTTTCCACTACGATGATTTATTCATTAATAGCAAGATAAATATTTTCTATGACTTTTCTTAAGACTTTTCAATAAAAGCAAAATTGAAGATCAATAGATTATCAAAAGTAATTACAATGATAACAGCATTTTATCTAGTCCTTTATTCTAAAAATATTAACTGGTCTACGTTATTTTCGAGAGAGAGAGAGAGAGAGAGAGAGAGAGAGAGAGAGAGAGAGAGAGAGAGAGAGAGAGAGAGAGTACTATTTAAAAAATGCTATAGACCAAAACATTGCGTAATTCCCAACTGACAATTGATTTCTGTCTATGATAAAAAGTATTCCTATTAATAGTTCATAATTTGTAAATAAATCTATCGACCAATTACTAATTCCTGACTGAGAAGTCGTACTGGGTTTATGGGATGTGGTTTGTAACTCCATTTTGTTGTTTATTTTGGTATTAATGAGGGCGTGGTTCAGCTGTGACTTTCTAATTTTATTGAAGTAGTCGCTAGAAATAAGAGGCTATTTTGATATACTTGACCTTATATGAAATGTTAGGGTGCAACAGAAGTCAGCGACGTTTAATCTAATGTATGAGAATATTGGATATTATTATTATGAGTACCATTATTATTATATGCATACACTCTTGCAAAAAAAAAATAAACAAATAAATAAATAGATAAATAAAAAAAAAAAGTTCTAATTCTCGCGGGAATTCCGCTTATTCTCAACATAAAATAAAATAAGAGGAAGTAGAGTTTAAGTTATGTAAGTTATGGCTAAGTAGGATCTCATTTCTCTCAGCATCACTGCCACCGAGGCTTTCCTATATTTCGAATTCTTTTTGGGAACTAACTAGCATTGCCAAACAGAGTACTCTGAACACAGCATAGTTTCCAAGGGGAGAGTTTGTGCTGTCTACCTCTGAAAGAGTTGAAAGAAGAATTGTGTAATGGCAGGGAGGATAATAAAAACGAGACCAGCAACTGGTTAGAGGTTGTGCGAGTGAGTTATTAGGCTGTGACAGAGAGGCGAGAGGAATGAAAAAAAATAAACCTTTTTTAAACTGACATCAGGCTTATACACAAGGACGTCACAAATATTCAAACAAAATAACACATGAACTACGAAGCTACACGAGTTGGTCTAATTATCAGTACAGGGAAGAGCAAGTGACGGAAAAAAAAATTCAATACCGTTACACTGTACGAGCGTTTATGAAACACGTGCCTCAAACCAGGCTAGATGTAAAACCCAGTCAGAGCAAAAGAAATAAAGAAACAATTAACAACTTAATTAGTTATGTAGATAATGATGACATTTTTAAACAGTATTTCGTTAGTTTTTTTATTATGACCATCGACAGCCATGCGAATAAAACTAGCCATCAAGTTTTAAAGATGAGGGCACAAACTTGTGTTTGAATGTTTGTGAAGTAGGAAATGCTAATCATAGTGTTTCTGCCTATAAACACGATTTACAGGCCATATAGCTTTAAGGTTTAGAAGCGATTTTAATAGAGGTAGATAATACGTGGAAAAGATAATAGCTGCCACTTCCAAATACATCCTTCAAACTCCTTTCTCATACATAAACTCTGGTACATAATGTAGCATCCATTAATATCATACCAATTTCAAACAGCTGCGCAGAAGCCACATCAGTAGCATGGTTACTTGGTAATTATACTTTGAAAGTGGAATCCATTTATCGAGTAATGAAGTCTCTTTCATTCAAAACATAAAGCTTTCCCTCTATAAAAGGAATGCTCTTTTATATTCATTTCCAACTGTACCACAACCAAGCTCAAACATAATCCAGCAGTTGAATATGTATATATATATATATATATATATATATATGTATATATATACATACACACATGTATACAGTATATATATATATATATATATATATATATATATATATACATATACAGTATATATTTCTAGACGGTAGAGCCCAAGTTCCAGACCATTAAGCAGCTTTCCCATAATGCAGAGCAGGAGAATTGGTGTGAGCTAATCCTCGGCGTTTTAGAGAAGCAATAAAGTGGTCTTAAATGAAATATCTCCAATTTAAGGAAATATTTTCTCTCTCAAGATGCCTAAAATGATTTACTAGGTTATACTATAAATAGAGCTTACAGACCATCAATAGACCTTTAAAACTTTTTTCTGAGAGTATCCTAATATCTAATTTTAACCAAGGGATATTTTTTACTGCAGAGGGGAACCTTTTATTGAGCTAACCTGGGTAAGGATATGATTAATATTGTGAATATCAGTTTTGACAGCTAAAGTTATTGTTGTAAATGAAGATCATAAAACTCGAGGGTTCACAAAATGCTTCATACCTTAATAATCATGAAGAGGTCACTCATTCATTACAGCGGCTTGTAATGACAGGAATATCCAAGATATTCATATTACAAAAAATGTGTGTATGTGTGTCTGTGTGTTTTTCTGTGTATGTTAGTTCATGAAATGGAAATGAATGTATGGCGTTCGCATATGTTTTTAAAATTTTGTACATTCTTGTGCATTTTCGTTTTAGTCATAAACTATGGCTCACATTATATTGAATATTACCCTTTCTTCTTATCAGCTGTTATGTAGTAAAAAACCAGAAAATCCGTGGGATTCACTGCTCCCTAGAAAACCTCTTACAGTTCTTTTTACCATTTTCCAATTCAATGTTCATGAACTTTGATGGATTGAATGCTATTCTTGAAAAGGTATCTGAGCGTTTGATTTTTTCATCAAGTTAAAAAAAAAAAACTGTCAAATGGTTTTATGTTTAACATTGAGCTACCACATAACTGAAATTGTCAAAGCATAATCAAGAGTAAATTATAATGTTTACACATACCCATAAACGCGCACACTCTCTCTCTCTCTCTCTCTCTCTCTCTCTCTCTCTCTCTCTCTCTCTCTCTGTATATATACGTACATTCATACATACGTATATATACAGTATATATATATATATATATATATATATATATATGTATATATATATATATATATATATATACATATATATATATATATATATATATATATGTATATATATATATATATATATACATATATATATATATATATAGATTGCAGAAGATTCCTATACAATTCTATACTATAGTGATATAAGAAATAATTTTGCCAGTAGGGATAATGAAACGTAACAGTAGGAAGTGAAGAAATCATTAAAATGCATGAAAAGAAGCAAAGCAGCAGAAGAGGAACTAAAAATTGATTTAATAATAAAAGGAGATTTCATAGCAGTAAAAATTGCAGAACATTGCACAAAATGGTTGTAAGAATGCTCTATACTTGCAGCTTGAAAAAACTTTATCATTATACTAATTCACAAAAAAAGGGAGACACAAAAAGCCTGAAAAATTACCGCCCAATAAGTTCACTCTCCGTAATATATCAAATATAACAAGGATCATATTAGGCTGATAAAAAGACAGTTAGATTTCAATCAACCAAAAAATCAGGCAGGATTTAGCTAAAAGTGAGTATTCAACCACTGACCATATCAATATAATTAACCAACTAATGGAAAAATCAACAGTGTGATAAACCACTGTGAGGAATTTATAGGTTATGAGTATGCTTTTGATTCTGTCAAAACTTCACCATTAATGAAAGCCTTTTAAAGATAAGGAATAGATGAAACTTATGTTAAAACACTTGAAGCTATCTATACAGAAAGCTCTGCAATCCTAAAACTACATAAAAACAG
The DNA here is from genome assembly GCF_036898095.1 of Palaemon carinicauda. Taxonomy (NCBI): domain Eukaryota; kingdom Metazoa; phylum Arthropoda; class Malacostraca; order Decapoda; family Palaemonidae; genus Palaemon; species Palaemon carinicauda. The sequence goes on along the minus strand of NC_090769.1, from coordinate 42,513,673 downwards.
CGAAGAAATTCCGATTGAGAAAGCAGTTACACAGGGAGACCCAATCTTTTCTAAATGTTTCACATTACGCCTGGAAGTTTAGAAAAAATTGGGAAAATATAGGAATTAATATTAATGGGGAATACCTTAACAACTTAAGTGTTTTAGATGAAATGGTTATGTTTAGTAAATCATGGGAAGAACTGCAAAACGTAATAGAAAATTGGAAGAGACAATAATCATGTAGCACTGAAAATGAATGTGAGTAAGATTAAGGTAATGTTCAATGAAAATGTAGAGACAACAAATAAGAATTATGGACGAACCTCTCGAGATCTGTAAGGAATACACATACTTAGGACAGACAGTAAGTGTTTACCCAGGACACGAGACCGAAATTAGAATAAGGATAAGCATGTGATATAGAGTGTTTGGTCAATAAAATGAAATTATAAAATTTAAAACGCCACTTTCTCTAAAAAGAAAAGTATTTTATCAGATGGTCCTACAATTTTTAACGTATGCATCAGAAATTTGGAAGTTACAACATAACCTAGTTACAACTATGGACAACTAATGGGGAAAAAAAAAAGAGCAACATGGATACGATATCAAATTAAAGTTGAGGATATTCTAACAACATGTAAGAGGAAATGGACATGGGCATTACATATAATGAGAATGACAGATAACAGATGAACATTAAGAATAACAGATTGGGTCCCTAGAGATTGCAAAAGAAGCAAGGGAAAGAAGAGAATCTGATGGATTGACGAACTAAGAAAGTGCGTGTGTGTGGACTGGCAGAAAGACCATGAAAAGACGAAAGTTGAAGGACATATCTGAGGCCTTTTTTCTGGAGTGAGCTGGTAACGGCTGATGATAACACACACACACACACACACACACACACATATATATATATATATATATATATATATATATATATATATATATATATATATATATATCATCATCATCATCATCTCCTCCTACGCCAATTGACGCAAAGGGCTTCGGTTAGATTCCACCAGTCGTCTCTATCTTGAGCTTTCAATGGAATACTTCTCAATTCATCATCTCCTACTTCATAGTCCTCAGCCATGTAGACCTGGGTCTTCCAATTCTTCCAGTGCCTTGTGGGGCCCATCTGAACGTTTGGTGAACTAATCTCTCTTGGGGAGTGCGAAGAGCATACCCAAACCATTTCCATCTACCCTTCATCATGATCTCATCAGCGTATGGCACTAGAGTAATCTCTCTTATAGTTTCATTTCTAATCCTGTCTTGCCATTCAACTCCCAATATCCTTCTGAGGGCTTTTTTTCCCAAATCTACTAAATCTATTGGAGATTGTTTCATTGTCATACCAAGACTCATTCCATAGAGTAACACCGATCTCACTAAACTGTTATATAGTCTGATTTTTATATGTAATTTCAGGGGATTTGATCCCCAAATTTTACTTAACCTAGCCATTGTCTGGTCTGCTTTTTTTAATCTTTCACTTAACTCTAATTCTAAAGACTATGTATTAGAGATTATAGTTCCTAAATACTTAAATGACTCAACTTCATTAATCCTTATACGGATTAGAACTAAGGAGTGGCGTCCCCATATGATGTTCCTTTTTCTTGTATCAAAATGTTTTTAGGATGAGGTGGCTACCTCCTTACCATATGCCACATTACCGTGCCCTTCATTGTCAAGTAGCCACCAGCAATTTTACTGCTTTCGTCAAAAGAGGCAAAATCAACCCTGCCAAATATAAAAGGTAGCCAACATTTGCCAGGGTCGGGAAGCAGGGCGTGGTGCTAACAACCTCATCCCTAAAAACACGGTAAAAACTGGAAGGTTCACTCCTCAGCTCATTCTTTCTTATGGAATAAAGGAATATCACAATAATAATTCTTCTTCACACAAGGGGTTACCGCACTTTGGTTGTTCAGTGGCCGCTTTCCTCTTGGTGGTGGTAGATGGGATTCTTAGGCTGTGTTAAGCAACTCTTCTAGGAGAGGGACACTCCAAAATAAGGTCGTTGCTCTCTAGTCTTGGGGGTGCATATATATATATATATATATATATATATATATATATATATATATATATATATATATATAATATATATAGGTGCTACTATAGTATGAGGCCTACCGCCATGTGTCGCCTACCCAGTTGGAGGGTGAGGTCTACCGCGTGACCAGCGTCCCAAGAGCCCCGCACCTAACCATTGAACATGTGAACTGCCCAAATCCATCAAAAACGTGACCTTTCCACGTGACCTGCCCATATAAAAGGAAGCAAATGGAGCTCCTACCTACGGGACAAACCAAGGGAAAGGCCCGTGCCAACATGAAGAGTTGGCTGTAATACACTACCACCACCACCGCTCCTAAATCAGTTTTTCCCTCGTCCTTAAAGAGATATAATCCATTGAGGGTACTAAAAATGTTGCTGAAGGAGTTTTATAGAAGAGTCATTCTGACAGAAGAAGCAGCACTCGCCTTTTTAAAAGAGCACAATCTCTTGGATACAGTCCATGAAGCAGATCCATGCCATAAATGTGGTTCTGTTATGCAGGAAAAAAGAAAGCGTAACAGAGGAGGAGAATTCGAGCCTGTTACGTTGCCCTCGAAAGGGTTGTCAAACTACACAGGAAATCATTTTTTCCGTTATACGGATATGAACAACAAATTGCACTGCAACCTAAGGCTGTGTGAAATATTAGAATTAATATTTCTCTTTGTAGCCTATTGGGTATACCAATGTCCACAGTAACGACTCACAGGAAAATCTGCCAATACTGTAGCTGACTGTATAGCTAGAATAAATTTATGGAAATATATGATAACGTTTATTCTTACCTTTATTTCTTTTTCTAATGTAATTAGAAATTCAATTATCTATTTAAGCCATTTCTAAGATATGTTTAAATTAAGTGTTTATTGCTTAAACAAATGTATGAAATGTGCTTTATCTATGAGGGACGAATAATTCAGCAGTAGACCTCACGTTATAGTACTAACGGGAGGTAGATCTCACGCTATAGTGTGGTAGACCTCACTCTATAGTAGCACCTATATATATATATATATATATATATATATATATATATATATATATATATATATATATATATATATATATATATATATATATATATATATATATATGTATGTATGTATGTGTGTGTGTGTTTGCTCGCGCGTCCGGGCGCATATGTGTGTGCATTGCGCTGTATGATTAAGTTACGGTATATCAGTTTTTTTTATTGACTATAAGTTTTCAAGATATTTGTGTACATGCATCAAATGTTTGTTTTTCATTTTCACCTTTCATAATGATTTATCATCTTTTCTATTTTAGAATTTCTTGGTAGCCTACATCAGATGGATTTCCTTCGTTTTTTTTTTTTTTCACTAGCTCATTAACAATTGTTTTTCAATATCCAGACTTGCTCCCCTCCCTACCAAGCAGTCGCTCATTATGGGGCGAGTCATCTTTCGCATTGGTGGGTTCAAGAGTTCTTTTTGTGTGTTTTGCCTTTTCTTTCAATTTTAGATGATATATTTTATCTGCCGTCGTCGTTAAACTTCGTGGTTTTTCCACTTATCTTTCGCCACTCTTGTTCATTTGACTGAAGTTCAATGTCCAAATTAGGACATTAGGACATAGGGTTGATCTTAATAGCAATGTCCTTTTTTTCCTTTTTTTTTTTTACCAGAAGTTGCCTTTCCAGAGGAAAACAATATTCATTAAAATACTTCCTCTCCTGCTCTAATCACATCATAAAAAAGTTTCTGCATCGTGTCACGATACTCTTCCATCAGATTTCAATTAACAAATTCAAAGTATAAAATTTATACTTTATTTCTTTAGTGTCGAGAGAATTTAATTCTCTCGACACTAAATAAATAAATTTTGAAACAATTCTAATTTCTTGTAAGATAAATTACAAAAAGAAAATACAGAGGAAATTTTGAAGCCTTAGAGACTCAAACGACTAAAGTAACATCATGGATTAAGCTAATGAACTTCGTTATTGATTGTAAACAATACCCCTCCCAGACGGAGGAGTTACAGGCCAAGCCTTTTTATCATCCAAGTAACCGTCCACCTGCCCGTCGACTCTTCCTCTCCCTTCACGGTGGATGGCTTTACCATACAATATGGTTGCAATGTAATTTCAGAAATCCCACTCTTGAATAGATGTTTTGATTTTGCATTTGAGTTTAAACTAGCTTTGTCGTATTAAACAGCCTAATTACGCATAGTTACACTATCGGTAACTATTCAGATGTTTCTGTGCGCCTGTGCAAACTTCATCCAGCGAGAGAGGCTTCCCGCCAATGCCGCGTGTTTTTACAGGACACCAGTTGCTGAGTGACTGTGGCGGTGTTACCTTCGTCGTAGTCTTTCCGGTCCTTTTATCGTATTCCCGAACTCTTTCATCATAGAATTACATAAAACAACTCGTGATTTGTAATTTGTCTTTACCTTCTTTACTTTGTTCGAAACTTTGAACCAGGAAAGTTTGCTTTAGATTAAACCATTTTGTCTCTTAATAATGAAATTATTTTTATAGTGTTTGTTTTGGAATCTGAGCTCGTTAAAAATCAAACGACTGTAAATGGATAGAAAAGTTTTTCTTTCCGAAAAGCAGTGTTAGTTACATAATATTCGAGTGTTCCTCTGTAGATTTCGAGTCAAATACTACTATTATAATAAGGTTTGACAAATTAGTGTGTGATAACGGAAGAATGAAGTAACTTGAAGAAATGACCAAACTCCACCACAGTGAAGGCAGGTGAGTGTTTCAAAAGAAAGAAATTGTATTGAATATGCTTTCGGGAAGTTCTCAGGTTTTTTATTTTCCACCATTTTATTGTCGTCCAGTTTTGTATGATTTTAATCAAATCATTAAACACCAAGTTTGTGAAGATTAGTTAATGTTCTCCCAAGATACGAAATTAGATAGCCTATGTGATATCAGTAATTCTCTCTCTCTCTCTCTCTCTCTCTCTCTCTCTCTCTCTCTCTCTCTCTCTCTCTCTCTCTCTCTCTCTCTCTCTCTGTAAATTTGTAAAACGCATTTTTATCATACTTCCTAGTTCATGTTTTAGTTCCTTGGCCATTATAATTTTGTACCACATTGGGAAACGGGTTTGTTGGGCTGTCGAAAAGAAAAGATACGGAAAAATCTACAAGAAACTTTACGACCTAGTTATAAATGAGTACATACTCTTATGCTTATATTCTATTTATTACAATAAGAAAGAATATCTTAAAAAGTATGAAATCCACAATGACAAACCTTGATTGTTGCCCCGCAATCTACCTTACCTTTCCGTGTATGCCTAGTTCCATCTGAGGAAATGGGCCCCAAATTTCCTGACTTGTGAGCTAGAATGCCACAAAGTAGGCTACAGAGCGAAGTACAGGGGTGCGTTCGATACAAAATTTACCTAACTTAGAAATTTTGTTTCTACAATGATGCATTATTACCTAACCTTTCGGGCATTAGTTGCATGTAAACTTAATGAGATAGCGAATAAATAAGACCTATTCACGTTTAAGCTGTTATTTTACGTATTACTTTATAATATTTTTTCGATTAATAGTGGTAATGTTGTTAAGAGGTCTTCGTTAGGCTATCCACAAGCCCATGAACATCAGGGGTTCCGCTTTGGATAAGTAGAAATTCCTGTTAGTGGAATTTTTTAAGACTAGTACGCTAATTGAGGAACGAAAAATGAGCCTTGTTTTCTTGGGTTGCTATGAAATCTGATGGCTGCCTTATATTATTGAGGTGGCCTTGGCCCTAGTGTTAGCATTACTGAATGGTTAATAATATCTGAAGACTAACCTATGTTATGGTTGGTATTTGAAATTTCCTTCTGACGTGCAGAATAAATACACGTTTACCATATCTTGTGGTATATGTGTAAGCCACGGACATTGGCCTAAGTTAATTCACCCTACATCGGTCCGGACGTTCCTGGCCAAACATATTCACATTTTTTTTCCTTTGAG
>NC_090769.1:42500161-42502661 GCF_036898095.1 Palaemon carinicauda | reverse complement strand
AAGTGGCCGCTGAACAATTACAGTGCAGTAACCCCTTTGGTGAAGAAGAATTATTTTGTAATCTGTGTTGTCAGGTGTATGAGGATAGAGGAGAGTATGTAAAGAATAGGACAGACTATTTGGTGTGTGTAGGTGTAGGCAGAGGGAAAATAAACCGTAACCAGAGAGAAGGATCCAATGTAGTACCGTCTGGCCAGTCAAAAGACCCCATAACTCTAGCGGTAGTATATCAACGGGTGGCTGGTGCCCTGGTCACACAATCGGACTCGTTCACCACCATCGAAGAAATACTATCAAGCACACTGGCTACTATCTCCACCTACTACAAAATGTGGCACCTCAATGCCTACCCTACCAAAATGTAGGTGTGCCCCTTCCTCCTGAACAATCGCCTGGCAAATAGGAAGCTAAAGATCATGGGTGACAAAGAAATAGAAAATCACGTCTACCTAGTCTACTTAGGTGTCACTCTTGACATAATGCTTTCCTTTAAAGATCACATAAATAAAAGGAAACAAAGTAACATCTAGGAACAACCTCGTCAGCAAACTCGCTAACACCATCTGGCGAAAAGACCCTAAAACTTTGAGACAAACACCCCCAGCACTTTGTTACTATGTGGAGTATTGTACACCAATATGGGAAAATCATGCCATGTGCATAAGGTAGGCTTAGAGCTTAATAAGCCCCGTCAAATTATGTATACCCTAAAATTAACACCTCTATAATCTTTATATAAAATAGCCGGTATGCCACCACCCCATATCCAACGAAAAACATTATCAAAAATGGAAAAGAATAAACAAATTAATGACCCTAGGCAGCCACTCCACAATCATCACGAAGCAAGCCGAAGGATGACATCCCACAAAAGCTTCACAACAGTGGATGGACTAAGATTTCAGACAGCTGCTCACAGGGTAAAGGTATGGTGGGAATGTGACTAATGGGCAACAAATGAGGCGCTGCCCTATCCAAATGAATGCCTGGCCAGCGGAACAAGCCTCACCAAGAAGGAATGGGTAGCTGTAAAAAGAACTAGGATAAAAGACGGCAAAACTGCCTCCACAAATGGGATAAGCCACCAAAACCCTGAATGGCCATATGGGGCAACGCCACAAACATCGGAACAATCCTACGAGGGAGCCCACTGGGCCCTCATTGCTCAGATCAAGACCTGAAAGAGGCAAACAGGCCCTCCAGTGGGTTCTACATTGGTGTGGTAAGGTATGATATGACATAATCATCTCAGCTGTTGAATGCATGGAAGGCAGCATCCCTTTGATTTTTTTTCTGCAAAAGTACAACAAAGTTTGTGTTGTATATACATGTATGCATGCCCCACCCTAAACATGTTTCCTCTTTTTTGTCTCTAGTGACAGAAGAGCATAACCTTTCCTTTTCTTAGGAAGACTTCACAGCCATGTTGTGTAGGTCCACATCTTTTTTCTTGATATCAATCAACTGGTGTACCTGTTTATAACAGAGTAAAGTAGTGGATGGCAGGTCAGAAACAATCCTTTGCATACTATTTGAAGACACTCCTCGATACTAGTTTACTCTGTTGAAATACTGTATTTTTTCTGAAAAATTTGTTTGCTGAGGGCCAAATGTTTTATTTTTTTATCTTTTTATGGATATATAGCTTGTGTTTTTACAGTGTAAAGTATCAAAATCATGAAGGCTAGTGTAACATTTATATGTTATATTGTGGATCGATTCTTTGAAGTTGTGAATATCTGTCTGAATTTAACCTTGGAATAATAATTTTTGGAGGCTAGGGGGTAAACATTGATGCTTACGTAAATGAACATTGGTATGCTTGAAATATTCATGTTCTAGGATTTTATTAATTTTATGTTTGCACTTAGATTTATTTTCATGGCTGTTTCTAGAAAAGTTTGTATTTGTGTGTATGGAAAAATTCCAGTTGAAGGTATTGTATTATTTGAATATTGCTGGTACTCATTAAGGTATTTGATTTTTGCATATCATGTCTTGGTCTATATCCATCATCCTGTTCAGGGGATAGTTGATAATTAGTTTTAAGGTAGTCTTGCGTGATGTTTGTTTATTTCAGGAAATTAATCACTTTGATGCAATTACCTCTAATCAACTAGTAGGGAACACACATGTACATATTAATAATTTTATCATGTGCACCTAGGTTGCTGTTCTTGCTCCCATATATGTGGACTCTTAATTTAGATCTAAAATTTCCTTATGTCATTTGGTGATGGCGATTTAATACAATAACCTACAGTATGCTTCCCTCCAAGCCAAATAATTTATCGGGCACATGGGGTATATGAAGGTAATAATGTTACTTACTAATTTGTAAATATTATTTGTGAAAGGCTATCATGTATATGGGTCTTGTCTAGTCTCACTTTGCACATCTTTACTCATGATGTCTGGAAAGAGGGCAGGAGAATCTTTCCATGTCTAAAAATAGTGATATGTTTGGAGAAACTATATAGTCCATGTCACAGTTCCTGTG
>NC_090769.1:42460161-42490161 GCF_036898095.1 Palaemon carinicauda | reverse complement strand
TCTGTGGCCTTTTACAAATCTGGCTAGGGGTTGTGACCTGGGAAGGGAGTCCTGGAGCTTGCTCCCGTCTAGGGGTTGTGACCTGGGAACTAATAGGTGGGTTTGTTAGGTTTTTTGGCATTTTACTTTATCTGGGGGTTGTGACCTGGGAAGGTGGTCCAGCAAGCCCCCAGCTAGGGGTTGTAACCAGGGAATTACTAGGCTAGGAGTTAGGTTGTGTGGCCTTTCACAAATCTCGAAAGTGTTAATCACATTTAGACCTGTTTTCGCACACCCAAAACCCCCGGTTCCCACATGTTTAAGTCGAGTGTTTAGAGTATGGAGAATGTTGGGACAAACGAGTGAAATTTCCGTTATTTGATATCGTATGAAATGCCGAGCACAAAACTAGTATTTTCTCGGTGTTCAAACATGTTCCTTGTAAGCTGTTCTGGCACGTTTCCGACATACATGCTCTGAGTGGTCCTTGTGTGTAGATTGTTGTGACAAGTATTTACAAAACTAATGAATTCATTAATTCATCCCGATGTTTTTACTCTTATTTCCCGGCGATCCTAACCCTTTACCATCAAACTACAAAGGCTCCATTTTTTGACTAATCATTCTGTATGGAACCAAAACCATGAGCTAAATCTTATATCAACATTGATAATATTAACAAAAAGCTTGTTTGGATGAAAGGTTATAATTAAGAGAGGCTACTGTATATTGAATTTGTGAAGGAAATAAGATCTTTCTTATAAATTCATCTCTGATTTTGTTGGTTGATGGTTATGCTTTTTGCCGATGAATAGAGGTGCTCTTGTATAATATGTGAAACGTGGAATTTTTGTCGACTCACAGAAGTCTCCTAATCCTATTCTGAGTAAAGATGTTTAAACTAGCATGTTTTGTTCTCTTTAGATATTATTCGCGATTAAGTTATCTGAAAAGGAGAAAGAGTTATTAGAATATTTCAAAGATGCATTTTATGTGTATCTATTCTCTACATAAATATGTTGACGCAAAGAAATGAGTCATTTCGAGGCATTGTAACTCCAAGGGATTGTTTACAACACCAATTTCATGGTTAGGCCTAAAATTAAAGATTTTATTGAATAGTTATATGGTAACTATATGCTGTGTATCAAGAGTTCTTTCAGATTTTTTTTTAGCTTTCATGAACCATGCATAATCAAAAAAGGAAATGCTGGGGAACTCCTTGTAAAGGTCTTAAGGGGTTTGTGCAATTAGTATGAACGTAAAGGAAATTTGTAGATCAAAGCATTCATTCTTTGATCAAAGTTTTAGAGAAAATATACTCGTGAACAAGTGTACTAGAAACAAAAGCCCTGTGAATAAAAGTTTACTGTCAGTATAGAAAATAGTAGAATTCAAGTACTTAAAAGAAACGGGAGAAAAAAAAAAACGGATTTTGAGCAAAGTGAAAAGTCTATTTTTGGGTGAGAGTGCTATGTCGTCCTGATGGAAGGTTCCTTTAGGTAGCTTTCTAAGGGATATTTGTTACAGTAATACTCCCAGAGAATTAAAATGAAGGTCTCCAGGATTCTAACTCCTGGCGCGAGTATCCACTAAAGGATATCTCATAAAATCTGGGGACATATACTAGATACGACACATAGCAATCTTCATCTCGAATAGATTCAACATGAAAGGGGGAAGAGTGGTAAAAGAAGGGGGTGCCGTTCTAGGTACCTGGTGGACCTCCATCCCTACTACTACCACGACTCCATTCCTTTTCTTGTCGTTAAGCAGAAATGGCCGCAGATATAGTAATTTTGGGAGGGGTCAGTAAAAGGGTGGGTCCATCAGGACGACATGGCACTCTTACCCAAAAATAGATTTTTGGGCTCAGGCCATGTCGTCCTGATGGAAGTTCCTTTAAAGTAGCTTCCTAGGGTATATTTGACTACAGTCATATTCTCAGAGAATTTTACCTTAAGGTATCCAGAATTCTAACTCCTGGCGCGAATATCCCAACTTTTACTTTTAGGGATATCGCATAATATCAGAGGACGTATTCTTGACACCCACACAGCAATCTTCACCCCGAATAGCGTTTACGCTTCGAGAAGGAAAGTGGCAAGAAACGAAAGGGGACCCGTTATTAAGGCACCACTCTTTACTGTTTTGAGTACCTAGATGACGTCATATCCGTCCGCCATCTTTATTCCTTTTTTTGTAGCGCCATGGCTCGGTGATTTTCCTGTGTTCTCTCGTTATTTTGGAAGAATTTTGGATTTATCATGCTTTCTCTAGCCTCATCTGCCTCTGGAAAGTTTATTATTGATCTTTACATTGTATAAATGTAAGCTCTTGCCTTGTTTTAATCTTAGTTAAATTAATGTTGCAAGAGCTGTTGCCTAGCCGGAGGCGTTATGGACGCTGTCGTTCGTAATGCACGAGTCATTTAGTTAGCCAGAACGACCTTCCCGGCCTTAATAGCTTTAATATCTTTAGCTATTTAGTCTTCATTGCTAGGAATGCTTTATATTGTGCCGATAGTATTAATTTTAGCTTACGCGATTTAAGTAACCGAACCTATTGACGCTAGGCTTCCTAGCCTAGGCGTTCAGTTTTAGTACTTCATGCATGATATAATAGTCTTTCCTAGTGTTATAATTTTAATGAAGTTTTAGTTGAAATTTTTTACATGTAAGATATATATAAATGCATAATTTCCTCTTCCAAGATAATATACGAGAGTTTCGGTGATTTAGGTAATCGATTTTCACTGCCTCTAGGCTATTAGCCTAGTGGCTTTAGTATACTTTCATACATGTCCCCGGTTGCTTTTATGTATCGTGTTATTCAAGTGGAGATAGGTATCTCCTAGACTTTTATAGGACGATACTAGTCTCCTTCGGAGATTTAAGAGCAATGTCTCTTTCCCTCTGAGTTAGCCTAGGCTTAACACTAGTCAGTGATGCCTTGAATTGCATTCAGGTAGAACTAGGCTAGGGTTTTCTGTCCTTCCCCTGTAACTGCAGATGCAGGTTTTTGGTTTTGGTCAGAACCTCAGAGTATTTTGTCTGTGGTCGGTAGCTGTCTGGCAGGGTGAATAGCATTCCCGTTAGGTTAGGCTGCCGACATAAGAGGGTAGACCTCCCTAGGCCACACCTGAAGGTTTTGTATGACATGATACCTTCTCCCTGTGGTCTATCAGACTAGTCCCATGCTGGCGGACCCTAGGCTGAAGAATAGAATTCTTCTACTGCTTAGGAGACACCGGCATTAGAACTTTGTTCCTTTATGGTTTAGAGGTGGCGGCGAGGGTGCTGCCGATCCTTTACCGTTTTAAGCTGACCCTAGGCTCGAGAATAGAATTCTCTAGCCACATGGGATAGCTCTAATACTAGAACAGTTTCGTTAGGTGAGGTAGGACAGGCTATACTGCCGGCTCCTTTCACACCTTATGGGACCCTCATCCCTCCCCATTTTGTCCTTTAGTGATGGGCTAGCCATCGCAAACTCTTGGCCATCGTCCTACAATCGACTCGATTGCCGGCAGATTGTGGGACTGGCTCGAGTTTTCTGTCTGTAGCTCGGCTGCCGGCAGAAGTCCGTGTTCTGTTGAGTGTTCTTCAGCCCTCTCTTGGACTGCCTTCCATAAACCTTGCCGGCAGGGACCGGCAATGTTATGGACAGGTGGAAGCTTGAATGATACATTCTCCCCTTCCATTGAACCCTCATTCTGAATAGAAGGTGGTAAGGTAGAGTTCTTACACAATCCTTTGATCCATGCTTTCTCTCGACCTCTACTGGCTAGTACCACTGGGTCCTAACCTGCCGGCAGCTATGACTAGCTGCTGGCAGCCGGATAGGCCGCCGACCGCCGGGTATAATACTTGTTTGCCAGCTGCCATAGACTGCCGGCAGCCGGCGACCCACCAGCAGTCGGTGGACTGCCGCCCATTTTCACAAAAGGCAATATATCTTCTGAACTGTACCCAGGTGCTAGCCTGCTGGCATAGGTAATACGGTATATGGTTATACAGTAGCCAGTATAATTGCAATACAGATCATACTGCAAACAGAAAACTACAGTATAGATTATACGGTAGCACAAAAGTTTCTTCCAACATACTCTGTGTTGTCATGCACAGCCTGTTGTTGAAACCATATAATATAAGGAAAGTAAGTTCTTTCTATATCCTAATTAGTGATTACTGATAACAATCCAGAATATTAAAACATCTGGAAGCTGGTGTTAAATTACACTTTCTATCCTTAAAGGATAGAAATCTTCCAGTGGTTCTCTAGATAGAATTACTCAAGTTTTAATTTTGAGGGAGGTCACAGCAATCGGCTGGGCAGGAAGCACATGTACGTGTCTTTCCTTTTTCCTTTCTAGCTTATCTATCCTAAGCTACATGCAAAGACAATATATTGTATACTTAATCTTGTGAAATCATTCACCGCATACTCATTGTATTTTCCTCTCTTTACAGGAGGACCATCCCAATTGTGGGAGCATGTTCTGCAATGTCCGCAGCAAGAACTTCTGCGGCCATGGGATGTGCAGGACGCATGCACGCTGTGCGGTTACCAAGGGAGCTCTGAGGTATTGGGACCCCCAAGTATGTGATATCTGTAAGGACTTGGTTACTGAGACTTTTGATGACCCTAAGTCAGCGAAGTCAAGGGATGCAGCAAGGGACAAGCTGCGAAAATGGGTCCGAGGTTTTCAGAAGAACACCACGGGGCCTTACCTTCCTAATGAGAAGATGCGGGCCCATCTTTTCCCTAGGGCATCTACAGATGCAGTTATCCCTCAGCCTCACCCAGATCCCCCCTGCGTCCAGATTCCAGTAGAGTCTGATGTCTCAGACGCAATGAAAAACATCCAACTTGATGACAGGTTGTCAGAAGTGTCAGAGGGCACTGGAAAGGACCTTCTCACAGAAGGTCAAGAAGAGGAGTCGACCGTGGCTCCTGATACCGACGAGGAAGAGGTGGAAACAGTTTCGGTCTCATCGGTTCCTGCCCCAGAACCTGTTCCCTCGACGTCATTTGCTCCCCCATCGGACGACATTGGAAAGACTTTGTCGTCAATTATGACATTGGTGCAGCAGATTCAGAAGAAAACTACTGAGAAGGAAGCTGCGTTAAGGTTGGAGAGACTTAATGTAAAGGATCTTCCTCCGTTCTCGGATGTGAACCCGTGGAGGCATGCCGAGTACATGCCAATGACGGCGGGAAAGATCTACATTTCGTAGAAGCTGGGTTCAGTCCCCATCGAAGATGTGGATTTCTGGCCCAGCTTTGGGGCTTACCCAGACTGCTTCGTCCATCTGAAGGCTGAGCCAGCTTCAAAGGAGGAGACAGAGCCGAAAGAGGTCATAGTTTTTGACCATGCCAAAGCTCAGGCTTTGCTGATGAGCACCTTGAAGGAGAGGGCCTTCACTAACTTAGAGGTGCCGGCTCTGAGCAAGAAGCATCCTTCCTTTGTTGCTTCATCTTCCCGGGCCTTTCCCTTTATGGATTAAGGGTACAAGGCTGCTTTAAAGGCGATCGAAGCAGGGAAACCTTGTCCTACACTCGACGAGTGTAAGCCGTTATCCCTAGCTTTACCTTTAGACCAGAAGGACTGGAAGGACGTACATCTTACCTTCTCAGTCGGGAAGTTGGAGGCTAACATTGCCGGACACCAGTTCGGCGAGGACCTCCCAAAGTTGTCAGATTTTCTCCTGCGCAGGGAGCAGGAGACTAAAAGACTTTGTCTCTTCAAACTATCATAGAGACAAATCCAGATATGTTTATGGTTGTTGCCAAAGCACATCTGGCGACTGTTACGAAGGACCTGTATGGCTTTATCAAAGCCAGAAGAGCTTGCAGGGAGTTCGTGTTTGCCTCGGGTGCGGTGAGACATGAACCGAGGAAGCAGATATCGTCCAGTATCTAGGGAAAGGACCTCTTCCCAAATGAAGTGGTCAAGTAGGTCGTTGACAAAGCCGCCACAGAGAAGAGGAACCTTCTCCAGAAGTGGGGCTTGTCAATGAAGAGGAAGTCTTCCCCGGATGAGGGTCCCCAACCTAAGAGGAAGACAAAGAGGCCAAGGGCACCCTCTTGCCCCCCTAGACAACAACTTCCCGCGGCCGCGGTGCCCCAGTTGGTAGTACAACCACCTACTACATACCAATTGGTACCCCAGCAAATGGCGACACAGTCGCTAGCCTTTACCCCGGCTTTCGAGAGGCAGTCTACTACCTTTCAGCCGAAAGCTAGACGTTCATTCAGAGGGTCCTCGAGACGCCCCTCGAAAGGCAGAGGTAATAAAGGTGGATGCGGCCAAGGAAGCAAGTCCTCTGGTCAACAATCCAAGGGAGATGCATCCGGTAGGAGGAAGACTATTCTCTTTCTGGGATCGCTGGACCTTCGATCCCTGGGCCCACAGCCTAATCAAGAACGGACTGGGTTGGAGCTGGAATGTAGCTCCACCATCTTTCCCTCAATTCTTCCAACACTCAACCCCCGTTCTGGAAGAATATGTCCAAGAACTCTTGGACAAGAGAGTAATAAAGAGGGTAAAGTCCATCAAATTCCAAGGAAGGCTGTTTTGTGTTCCCAAGAAGGACTCACACAAACTCAGTCATTCTGGACTTGTTGCCACTCAACAAGTTCATAGTAAACCACAAGTTCAGGATGTTAACCCTTCAACACATAAGGACCCTGTTGCCCAAGAAGGCATACACAGTCTCCATAGACATGGTAGACGCATATTGGCATATCCCAATCAATCCGCAAATGTCCTCCTACATAGGATTCAAGCTACAGAAGAAACAGTAAGTCTTTAGAGCCATGCCCCTCGGACTAAACATAGCCCCAAGGATCTTCACGAAGCTTGCAAACGCAGTCGTTCATCAACTATGCCTAAAAGGAGTTCAGGTAGTGGCCTACCTGGACGATTGGCTGGTGTGGGCAGCATCCGAAACAGAATGCATGCAAGCCTCCAAGACAGTGATCCAGTTCTTGGAACATCTGGGATTCAAGATCAATGCCAAAAAGTCTCTACTTTCTCCAGCTCAAAAGTTTCAATGGCTTGGAATTCATTGGAACTTAGTCACACCGCCTCTCCATTCCATCAAAGAAAAGGAAAGAGATAGTGGGATCTGTCAAGAGACTTCTAAAATCCGATCGGATATCAAGACGCCAACAGGAGAGAGTGCTGGGCTCCCTTCAGTTTGCTTCAGTGACAGACCCAGTGCTAAGAGCACAATTAAAGGATGCAAAAGGAGCCTGGAGAAGATACGCATCAAACGTTGAAGAGATCTAAGAAACCGATACCGACTCGTCTGCGATCACTTCTCAAGCCGTGGTCAGAGGCCAAGCACCTAAGGAAATCGGTGCTCTTACAACCACCTCCACCTTCAGTCATCATTCACACGGACGCCTCAAAGGAAGGATGGGGAAGTCACTCTCACCATTGGAAAGTCCAAGGGACTTGGTCCTCTCTATTCAAGACCTTCCATATCAACATTCTGAAAGCCTTGGCAGTTTTTCTCACTCTGAAGAAACTGAATCCTCGCTGCTCGACCCACATAAGACTGGTTCTAGACAGCGAAGTGATAATGAGATGTCTGAATCGACAAGGCTCGAGATCGCTCCAAATCAACCAAGTGATGTTGGCCATCTTCCGTTTGGTGGTAAAGAAGAGATGACACTTATCAGCAGTTCACGTCCAAGGGTACTGCAGGCTTACACCGATAGTCAGAATGGTCCCTAGACGCAGGATTATTCTCCTTCATCTTACGTCAAGTCCCAGAACTGCAAATCGACCTCTTCGCGATGAGTGACAAGAAGCAGCTACCTCGTTACGTGGCCCCATACGAGGATCCTCTAGTGGAAGCAGCAGTGGACGCGATGTCCCTAGATTGGAATGCATGGTCCAGGATTTACCTGTTCCCTCCACCCGATCTTCTGTTGAAAGTCCCCAACAAACTGAGATCCTATCAGGGAACGGCAGCTATAGTGGCTCACAAGTGGCTGAACAGCATCTGGTTTCCTTTAATATTGGAATTGCGACTGAAGCTGGTCTTGTTGCCGGATCCAGTTCTGACTCAACAAGTGCAGAAGTCAACTGTCTTCGCTTCATCACAGAAGACCCGAAACCTTCACCTCATGATTTTCTCTCCCTAGCAGTCAAGGAAAGGTTTGGGATTTCGAAAGACAGTATAAACTTTTTAGAAGAATATAAGTCTAGATCTACCAGAAGACAATATGAGTCGCCCTGGAAGAAATGGGTTGTCTTTGTCAAGGCAAAGAAGCCAAAAGAAATCTCAACAGATTTCTGTCTATCATTCTTTATTCATCTTCATGAACAAGGATTAGCAGCCAACACAATTTCTATGTGTAAATCTGCCTTGACTAGACCCTTGGTGTATGCTTTCCAGGTAGACTTCTCTAATGAAATCTTTAACAAGATTTCGTGGTCCTTGGATAAGGTTCTTCATTTGGCATCAACTCTGAACGATGAAGATTGCTCTCTGAAAGATTTGACCCAAAAAGTTATATTCCTATTTGCACTAACCTCGGGAGCCAGAGTTAGCGAAATAGTGGCCCTTTCGAGAGGTGAGGGCCATATTCAGTTCACGGAAAGGGGAGAACTGAATCGTTTAACTGACCCAACGTTTCTCGGTAAAAATGAGCTACCCACCTAAAGGTGGGGTCCCTGGAGAATCTGCCCTCTGAAGGAATTTTTATCTGTGTCCAGTAGTGCGCCTAAAAGTCTATCTTCGTAGAACTTCAGACTTTAGGGGAGGACAGCTTTTCAAGGGAGAAACTTCAGGTTCAAATTTGTCTCTGAAACACCTAAGGGCGAAGATCACCTACTTCATTCGCAGAGCGGATCCGGACAGTACCCCCGCAGGTCATGATCCGAGAAAGATGGCTTCATCTCTGAATTTCTTCCAAAATAGGGATTTCGAAAGTCTTCGCTCGTATACTGGAGGGAAGTCATCCAGGGTGTTTTTCAAATACTATGCTTAGCAAGTGCAAGAGATAAAGAGGTTTGAGGTGGCGGCTGGTAGTGTGCTAAAGCCTGCCGCTTAAAAACTGCGAGGAACAGTGAATTAAATGGGACTTTTATGTGAATGGTGTACATGCTGACTCCCTACAGAGCAACATGTTAAGTGAAAGTGTCACCATGGTGACACTATGGACTGTTCCAATTGTAAAAGGTGAAAGAAGCATAAAAGAATAACACGTGTGCCATGCGTAGTGTTACGCAAGTGTGAACAGACTGTAATGACAGAAATTTGAATAAGAAAATTTAAAAAATTTTCCTTTCTAAGTGGCTTTAAGTGTTTCTTTTCAGATGAAACAAGTATTTCTGATATTACTTCTTTATTTATGCTTTTAAAATTTTTTTCCAATAACATTTTATACTGTACTATAAAATGCAAATCGACTTCATACTTTATTGATTATCAATAAAATTATAACTGAATTTTTGTGTCTTATTCGCCCCAAAATTCAGATAAATAAAAAAGTGTTTGAGCATTTATTGGTCACCCTCTTATTTTGCATATATATAAGGGAACATCTATAAATATTTGTTCCAACAGGTAAACAAACCTTCTCTGTGTGTGTACACATCAGGATTTGTCAGTCTTTGATTACAACTGGCTTAGTATACCTTGATTGTAATGCTGACTTATACAAACAATTGTTTCTACATGGATTCAAACCTGTCTGTCTTTGCATACAGCTAGCCCAGTAGACCCAGGGAGGTGTCGGTAGTTCATACATACATTTGTTCCTTTCCAAATACAAACTCTGATTGAAAAGGTATAGCGTGAGATCAGTATACCTGTTTGTTTGCTAGGTTGTTCATATGAAATATGCAATCCTCCAGACTTTTTCCAGAGTCTGGCATGACTCTTTCCTGTAGGGGGCAGGAAGCACAAACATAGTTCATGATTAGTTGAAATGGTGTATAAAGGTAACATCATACGTCTCTAGGTCTAAATGACCAAGGAAAGTCTGTCTTGAGGTTTAGGCACTAATAGAAAATCCACAGATACTTTAATGCTCTGGTAAACTTCCATTAGGACGACATGTCCTGAGCCCAAAAAAATGGATTTTGAGCGAAGCGAAAAATCTATTTTTGGGTGAGATAGCCATGTCGTCCTGATGGACCCGCCCTCCTTTTTATAAAAGGGGTGGATCAATCCCTCCCGAAAGTACTGAATCTCTAGCACCTCGCTTAACGCTACAAGGAATAAAGATGGCGGACGGATATTACGTCATCTAAGTACTCAAAACAGTAAGGAGTGGTGCCTTAATAACGGCTCCCCTTTCGTTTCTTGCCACTTTCCCTCTCGAAGCGTAAACGCTATTCGGGGTGAAGATTGCTATGTGGCATGTCAAGAATATGTTCTATGATGATATGCGATATCCCTAAAAGTAAAAGTTAGGGATATTCGCGCCAGGAGTTAGAATTCTGGATACCTTAAGGTAACATTCTCTGGGAATATTACTGTAGTCAAATATACCCTAGGAAGCTACTTTAAAGGAACTTCCATCAGGACGACATGGCTATCTCACCCAAAAAATTGATTTTTCACTTTGCTCAAAATCCATTTTTTGGGCTCGGGCCATGTTTTCTTGATGGAAGCATACCAGAGAATTAAACTTTAAGTCACTATAGCTGTGGGTTTGTGTATGTGTCTTCTACCTTGAATGGATTTCCTTATCTGGTCTACTAGACCTATATGTGAAATTCCTGGTAACTGTCATTTCCACCAAGCCTGGAGCTGGTTTAGTGCTTCCTGCCCCCTGCATGGAAATTGTCGACATCGACAATAAGGATTCAAGGTTTGTATTTCCGTAGGAACAGAATTGAAAACTTTAGAGCCTACCTTTTACTTTCCATGGAAATATGTTTCCTGATTTCAAGTTCTAGGCCCTTATAGGGATAAAATGAAACACTCTCATTTTTATTTTGCAACTAAACTGTCAAATGTAGTTTCAATAGAGTATGAATCTGATCCAGCATAAAAACACATCAAGGTCCATATTTTCTCCTGTAGAAAAAAATATATAATTTCATTATCAGAATAATGCCACTCAATGGAGATGTGAAACCAAATCTCTGACATGGTCAGATTTTTTGAAATGCATAAAGATTGACGCAAACATTTACTAGGCACTGGTGTTATTGGTCAGATATTCACCTATATGGAACAGTATGTTAATCATCATTGTGATTTGCACTAGAAGGTAAGTATACCCATGCACCCGATGCACTGTTAAGTCCCAAAACAGTTCGCTGTTCATCGCAGCACTAGACGACTGGTTTAATGACACTACCCGCCGCCACCACCACAAAATGTTTTATTTCATGTACTTGCTTTGCATAGTGTTTGTAGAAGACCCTGGATGATCTCCACCCAGTGTAAGAGCGAAGTCTTTCAAAGTCTATGTTGAAAGAAGATCAATGAAGAAGCAACTTTCCTCGGAACAGGACCTGCAGGTGTACTGTCAGGATCCGCTCTGCGAATAAAGTAGTATAGTAGGAGAGCTTTGCTCTCAGTTGTCTTAGGGATAGGTTTGATCCTGAAGTTAAGCCTCTGAAGAGCTGTCCTCCCTTGAAGTCTGAAGTTCTTCGAAGGTAGACCTTAAGAGACACTGCTGGGCACAGAGAGGCATCTTCCTTCAGTGGGCAGATTCTCCAAGGACCCCACCTCTACCCTTTTACCCCCAGAAAGGAAGGATCAGGAATAAGGTTCAATTCTCATGTGTCTAGGAACTGAATATGGACTTCGTTTCTGGATAAGGCCATTATTTCACTAACTCTTGCCCCTGAGGCTATTGCAAACAGAAAAATGACTGTTAGATCCTTTAGAGTACAATCCTCATTGTTTAGGTTTGAAGCATAGTGCAAGACTTGTCCAAAGACCACGTGATGGGCTTTGGTGGGGTTGCTGGCTTGAGTCCACCACATGCTCTAGAGATCTTATTAAAGATTTCACTAGAGAGGTCCACTTCAAAGGCGTACAGAAGTGGTCTAGCCAGGGCGGACTTGCACGAGGTAATCGTAGTAGAAGCCAGGCCTTGTTCGTGTAGGTATATGACAGAAATCGATCGATATTTCTGTTGGTTTCCTTGTTTTCACAAAGGAAACCCATTTCTCCATGACGATTCATATTGTCTCTTAGGCTAACTTGACTTATACCCTTCAATGAAGTCAACTTTATCCTTCGAGATTCGAAACTTTTTGTTCGCCGCCAGGGCGAGAAAATCACGAGTGTCGGTTGTTGGTTCTCTAGGATGAAGCATAGACGGTCGACTTCTGGACCAGTTGAGATAATACTGGTTCCGGCAGAGGAATAAGCATCAGTTTCAGCTCTAGAACTAGAGGGAAGCAATTGCTTTTGGGCCACTTGGGGGCCACTACTGCTGCTGTCCCTCTGAAGGATTTTAGCTTGTTGAGGACCCTTAGCAGGAGATTGGTTGGTGGAAACAGGTAAATGCAATTCCACCTGTTTCAGTCAAGGGACATGGCGTCCATCGCCTCTACTTGAGGGTCCATATAAGGGGCTACGTAACGAGGTAGTTTCTTGTTGTTGCTCGTTGCGAAGAGGTCTATCTGCAGTTCCGGGACTTTTTCCGAAATGAAGAAGAATGAGTCTGCGTCTAGGGACCATTCTGTCTCTATGGGCTTCCACCTGGATAGAGCGTCTGGCGTCAGGTTGCGGAACCCTTGTAGGTGAACTGCTGATAGGTGCCATCCCTTCTTCCTTGCCAGGTAGAAGATGGCAAATATCACATGGTTGATGTGAGGCAATCTTGAGCTTTGTCAATTTAGACATTTTACTATCACTTCGTTGTCCAGGACCAATCTGATGTGGATTGCTCTGCAAGGGGATAGTTTCTTCAACGTCAGGAAAACTGCCAAAGCTTCCAAAATGTCGATATGAAAGGTTTTGAACTGGTGCGACCAATTCCCTTGCACTTTTCTCTCGTGAGAATGGCCTCCCCATCCTTCCAAGGAGGCGTCAGTATGTATCACCACTGATGGTTGTGGTGGTTGCAGGGGAATTGTCCGTGCTAGGTTCTTGGCTGTTGACCACGGCCTTAACTGCGTGCGCAATAGGGTCAGGGTCAACCTTAGTTGATCTCTTAGAGCGTTTGATGCGTCTCTTCTCCAGACTCCTGACGCATCTTTTAGACATGCTTCTAGCACTGGGTCTGTCACTGCTGCGAACTGGAGAGAGCCCAATACTTTCTCCTGTTGGCGTCTTGAAATCCTCTTGTGACGTATTAGTCTCCTGACAGATCCCGCTATCTCTTTCCTCTTCTTGGATGGAATGGAGAGGTGGTGTGACTTTAAGTCCCATTGGATTCCTAGGCATTGGAACTTTTGAGCTGGAGAAAGCCAAGACTTCTTGCGACACCTTGTTGGTTGCCTGCAGACAAGTAGTCTTGGATGCTGCCCAATACAGCCAATCGTCTAGATATGCTACCACTTGAACTCCTTCGGAGCGTAGCTGCTGGACGATTGTGTCTGCTAGTTTCGTGAATATCCTTGTGGCTGTGTTCAGTCCGAAGGGCATTGCTGTGAAGACAAACTTCTTCTGTAGCTTGAATCCTAGGTAGGAGGAGAAAGGGAGACTCATTGGAAGATGCCAGTAAGCATCTGCTAGGTCTATTGAGACTGTGTATGCCCCTTTTGGTAGAAGGGACCTTATGTGTTGGCCAGTAAGCATCCGGAACTTGTTGTTCTCGATGAACTTTTTGAGTGGAGACAAGTCTAGAATACGACTGAGTTTGTCTGAGTCTTTCTTGGGAACACAAAACAGCCTTCCCTGAAATTTGATGGACTTCGCTTTCCTTATTACTTTGTTGTTCAAGAATTCTGAGGTATATTCTTCTAACAAGGTGGTGGAGTGTTGGAAGAATTCTGGAAAACGTGGTGGAGTTCTGTTCCATTTCCACCCGAGTCCATTCGTGATTAGGCTGTGGGCCCAGGGATCGAAGGTCCAGCGATCCCGAAAGTGATACAGTCTGCCTCCTACATGGAGCCCCTCATTGCTCGGGGGTCCTGCGGATTTGTTTCCGCGACCACGTCCTCCTCGGCCCCGAGAGGAGTTACCTCCGGGAGAACTTCTCATAGGGCCTTTTCCATCTGACTAAGGCGAAAGGTTAGTCGACTGCCTCTCAAAGTTAGGGTTAAACACTGGCGACTGGGCTACCAGCTGTTGAGGGACCATCTGGAAGGTGGTCTGAGGTATCGTGGTCATAGTCATGGCAGGAAGTTGTGCAGGTCTACGTGGTCTCCTTGCCTTTTTATTCTTGGTCTGGGGACCTCTGTCCGAGGAAGTTTTCCTCTTTGAGCTCATGCCCCACTTTAGGAGAAGGTTCCTGTTCTCTATGGCTGCTCTGGCTATGATCTCTTCGACCAGTTCCTGTGGGAAAAGGTCTTTACCCCAGATGCTAGAGGTAATCAGCTTCCTTGGTAAGTGTCTTATTGTCACCGAGGTCCAAACAAACTCTCTGCAGGCTCTCCTTGCTCTGAGGAAAGCATACAAGTCTTTCACAAGGGTCCCCATGTGAGACTTAGCCAGGAAGATGAACATTTCTGGGGCGTTATGTAGACCTGCACTCATTTCCAGGCAGTTCTGATGAGAAAGGGAGGCCACAAGTCTCTCCTTCGTCTCCTGTTCCCTCTTCAGAAATTGATCTCGCAACTTCGGAAGGTTCTCATTGAACTGCAGGCCTACTATCTCTGGATCCAATTTAGAGGCGGAGAGGGTTAGGTGGATATCCTTCCACTTCTCCTCGCAGGTAGGCAGTGCTAGAGAGAATGGTTTGCATTCCTCTAGAGTTGGGCAGGGTTTGCCCTCGTCGACTGCCTTGACAGCAAAGTCTTGTGCTTTCTCCGAAAAGGGGAAAGAGATGGAGGAAGGAGCAAGAAAGGTGAGATGTCTCTTCCTCAGTGCTGAGAATTTGGAGTTGGTGTACCGTGCTCCTTTCAAGGTTTTCAGGAGCATGGCTTGCACCTTGTCTTGCTTAAAGACAAGGACCTCTTTGGGTGCTGTTTCCTCACTGGCTGCCTGTTCGTCCTGCAGTCTCACTAACAGTCTGGGTAAGCTGAAAGTTAGGCCAGAACTCAAGGTCTTCAATTAGTTTGGCCCCCAACTTCTCAGAGATAAATAGTTTCCCATTCACCGTGGGCATATGCTCCGCATACCTCCAGGGGTTGGTTTTGGAGCTGTGAGGGAGATCCAATACTCTAAGGAGCTTCTTAATGGAGCCCTTGGCAGGTCCAGGGTGGTCCGCTCTCCTGCAACAGTATCTGCTGCTGCTTGATTGATTCTCTCATCGTCTCTTGTTCCTCTTGGAATAATTCCACCATCCGCTGAATCGAAGTGAGGATTGCTTCGTTCTTGTTGGCCTGTGCAACTGGTTGTGGAGTTGGGGTTGAAGAAGTTGACGGCATAGGCTGGCATGCCGTCACTGTGAACTGAGGGTCTTCAGTTGCCGTTGAAACAGATCCTTCTTCCTCCGCTTGTGGATGTTCCACGTCTTCTGCAGGGCCTCCTTGCAGTAGGTCCTGCTCAGTGTCAGTAGACACTTCTGACATCCTTTCTTGGTGGATGTCCATGCCTTTCAGTGCCTTATTTATGTCCGCGTCGATCTTCAGTTGTATGAGGGGAGGCTGGACCTGTTCCTGGGGCACCACCACGTTTGGTAGAGCCTTGGGGAACAGTAGGCACCTTAGGGAGTCGTTGGGAAAGTATAGTCCCGGAGAGTTCTTCTGGAACCCTCTTACCCATTTGTGAAGGGTCTCCGTTGCTGTATCCCTAGTCTCTGTTGACTGGGGGGGCTTCTTGGAAGCCGTTGGCCAACAGGGTCGAGCAGGTGGGGCAACCCTTCGGGTCCCAATATTTGAGGACTCCCGACACGATGCAGCAGGGGGCATAAGTCCTGCACTTCGTGTGGCCACAAAAGTCTTTGCCTTTGTGGTTGCAGAATAATGAGCATTCATGTTTTTTATATCAGTGATATAAAAGCATACATTTTTATTAACAATAGTAATCACTATTGTTTATAATAGCTTCGGATAGTAAGCTTGAAAGGAAGTAGAAGAGAGACATATCTGTTTCCTCTCCCAGGCCATTGCTGAGACCTCCGTCAGTAATATTTAGTTTCCCTGATAGGGAGAATACAAGGTAGAAAAAACTCTAGGAACTAGAGTTAGTTAGTAAGTGTCTATACTAACATTATCCACCTGTAGTATATATTAATACTGATCGGTGATTTTTTAGGGTCCTGATGATCGAAAAAAACATTTGGGTGTTGAGGGAGTACTCAGCCTCAACATAATATCGTGATCCCAACAATTGACTGCGATAGGAAAGAGTATGTTAGAAAACATGTGTACTACTGTATAGTTGTGTACTGTTAGCCGGCAACACTGCCGGTGTTAGGTTAGGAAGGAGAGTTTAATATTATTGTGATTAAACATAACAGTTGGAAGTGTAGGAGGACTATCAGGCCACCTACTGTCTCCTTGCCAGAATAAAAGTTCCAATGTAAGAATTTGTCTGATTCTGGCTTCCACCTATCCACAAGAGGCCTGTCGCCGGCTATGACGTCGGCGGCAATAAATGTGGATGGCAGCTCAAGGGAGGGCTGAGGACTTCCCAAAGTATGTTAGGTTTCCCACCGGCAGCCGTCAGGAGCTCTCTCAGTAATATTCACTTCCTGTGAAGGAAGGAAGTAAGGGGGAAGGTGGAAGAGACGGCTGAACTAACTGCTCCTGGCAGGGTTCCAGTCGGTAACGCAGCATGGTTTCCTGTGCTGACGATATCGTTGGCGGCAGAGGAAGCATGGTTCCTTTGTTGACGACATCGTCGGCGGCAAGACAAGGGCACCCCGAGTTAGTCACTATCTAAATCAAAGCCTGAGGCAGCAAGAACTTCGTTCTACTCGACGGCGATGAAGAAAGACAATGGTTGCCGCCTGTAGCGTCGACGGCACTCTGGGAGGGAGGAAGGGTTTAGCCTCTTCTCTCTGAGAGAGAATGAATATTGTAGCTTATCTATAAATTCTAGAGAATATAAATTCTCATCCGAATTGAGAAAGAACGATAGGGCGAGGCTAAACGTGGGGAATTACTTGACTAACTTATATATGAGTGAGAGTAGCCTAGCTCTGGTAGGATCCCCGGCCAAGGTAGTTGGTACCACTGAGGTTCCCGCCGCATACGATAAGTAAAGTTACATAACAGGAAGAGGAATAATATTCATGTATGCAAAATCACCACTTGTATAATTTGCCTAATAAGCTAACATTATAGCTTAATACCGGGAATTGTCGCCCTACTGACTTAAGTAAAGTGCGATTGTAACGGGCAACTGCAGTCGTAAAATGGCTGCCTCCGGTTCTCGGCAACGCTCAACCAAACGCACTTAAATTATTGAAATTTAACTGTGAAAAGGGAGCCTAGAATTATACACAGGAAATAATTAATACTCAACTTTCCAAAGGATGAAGATGCTGGAGATTACATGATGAATATTCCAATAACTTGTAACAAAACACTTTGTTAACGTGGGAGCACAGCTCTCTTAGAAAGCTACAAGAAAAGGAATGGCGTCGCGGTAGTAGTAGGGATTGAGGTCCACCGGATACCTAGAACGGCACCCCCTTCTTTTGCCACTCTTCCCCCTTACATCAGAGAGTTAAATCTATTCGGGGTGAAGATTGCTATTTGTCGTATCTAGTATATGTCCCCTGATTTTTTGCGATATCCTTTATTGGGTACTCACGCCAGGATTTAGAATCCTGGAGACCTTCAGTTTAATTCTTTGGGAGTATCACTGTAGCAAATA
The DNA here is from genome assembly GCF_036898095.1 of Palaemon carinicauda. Taxonomy (NCBI): domain Eukaryota; kingdom Metazoa; phylum Arthropoda; class Malacostraca; order Decapoda; family Palaemonidae; genus Palaemon; species Palaemon carinicauda. The sequence goes on along the minus strand of NC_090769.1, from coordinate 42,472,318 downwards.
TCCCTTAGAAAGCTACCTAAAAGAACCTTCCATCAGGACGACATGGTCCGAGCCCCCAAAAAAGTAATAAGCAAGTTGTAAATACAAAATATTGGCCAAGGGAAACATTCACTGTATTACAATGCCAGCAAATTCCATAGCACCTTTCATAAATGTTCTTTAAAAGCAAAATTGAAAATATAACCAGGTCATTTGTAAATGTTCAACATCAAATTAATGATACACCTGACACACACAAAATTAATAATATTTAACAACATAACACAAGATGACATCACAAGGATTATCAAGAGCAAAGAAAACAAACTGCGTGATTGATTCTGTGCCAGTATTTGAAGTAATTGGAGAGAGAAACTTTTATAGCCTAGCCGAAATAATAAGAATAGCATATGCAACCATTAAAGAATGTAAGTTTCCCAAATATAAGAAAATGGCTATAGTCACACCAGTTCTGAAAAGTGCTCTGTACTACCGGAATTAAGTTCATATAGACTTATTTCGAATCTTGAACTACTAGTCAGTCACTTAGAAGCTTTGCCTGACAACCAATCTGCTTACAGAAAACTATACTCTACGGAGACAACCATCTGCTCCGTTGTAAGTGATATGCTAGAAATAGGCCCTCTAAGAATTGAAGTACGGTTAATGAATAAAAAAAAGGAGATGTGCAACATATTTGTGGAAAAATATAAGAGTGAATTCACGCCAAGAAATGCGAATGAGAGTAATGAAACTGAAATGAGAGAAGAAAATATTGATTATCTAACAGATAGATATTAATGAAGCAGATATTGTGCAGGCTATAAGTAAAATTAAAAATGGATCAGCCGCCGAGCCAGATGGAGTTCCAGCAATTTTGTTAAGAAAAACTACACACACTATCGGGAAGCCGCTTGCAATACTGCTAAGACAAGTGTAGATATGAGCGAGATATGTTAAACATAAATTAGCATATATAACCCCTATTTTCAAAAGTGAATCAAGACTAGAGGCAAGCAATTATAGACCTGTTAGTTTAACATCACATATTATGAAAGTGTATGAAAGTTTAATAAAAAAAAAAAAAAATAATAATTTGGTTAGAAATAATTTATTTAATATTGGTCAACACGGTTTTGTGCCCGGAAAAAGTACACAAACCCAACTGATAGCACACTATGAAAACATAGAAAAATATGACAAATGAAAAAGACACAGATGTGGTCTATCTAGATTTTGCAAAAGCTTTTGACAAGGTAGACCATAATATAATAGAGAAAAAAAATGAGGAAGCATAATATTATGGGAAAGATAGGAAAATGGATAAAAGAATTTATACAAACAGAAAACAGGTAGTGGTTGCAAATGACGAGAAATCGGATGAAGTTCAGGTAATATCTGGCGTGTCACATGGTACGGTATTAGCTGCACTGCTGCTTGTTGTTATGATCTCAGACATACTGTAATTTGTTCCGTAACTGAAATACAAATCACGCTATTTAATATGGGTAATTACTTTCAGCGTAGCTGAAAAGACGAGCCATTAGAATTTTAACAAGGGTTTACTACCCCACCGCTAGTTAGGGGGGTTAGGGAGGGTAGCTTGCTCCCCCCCCCCCCTCACACACACCTGTGATTGAGCTCACTTTGCTCTCGGCTCGGGTGGCAGACGGACGTGTCCGCTTTCACCTTCGCCTCTTTTGGACAGCCATTACTGATCTTTTGCTTTTCCTTTGACAATGTGTGTGAAGTTGGCCTCTATGTGTAAGTGTCCTGGCTTACCTGACCGCCCTTGTGGCACTTTTTTCGGCGGTCGACACGGATCCCCACACCTTGTGTCCTTATTGTAGGTGCCAACGGTGTGACAGATTTGTGGTGAGTGTAGGGAGTGGTCTACCTCCAAGTGGGAGAGGTTTTCTCGGCGCCGGAAGAAAAACTCCAAACGGGATATTTCTCCTTCAAAGGTTTCTTTGAAAAGAGAAAATCCCAAGGACTTCCGTGGCCCAAACCTCCTCCGAAGCTCCCACTCGATCGGTTTCTCCCGAGAAGCCGTCGAGTGGTAGCGTAGACCATAGTTCTGTTGACCGATCCCGGGGTGTGGGAGAGGGAGTTTCCTCCCATAGCGAGGCAGCTCCTCCTCCTCCCCCGGAGGAGGAGGATATCATGCCTGTATCTAATAATGATTTATTACAGCTTTGGGCTTCCTTGGGGCTTCAGGGTTCGCCCTCTAAGGAAGCCCTGTTTGACATGATCAAGTTGGGAGCAGCTGTCAAACAGTCGCCGACGGTAGCAGAGATCAATCCTCTGTCTATCGTCGACGTTGTTGTGGCAGAGGCTTCCGATGAGTTGTCTCAAACCTCTGGTCCTGATGTTGCTGCTGTAGCTGAAGGCTTAGTTTCCCCCTCCGAACATCCTTCGAGGGAGGAGCTAAGTCCTACGGTCTCTCCTGCCGGTGATTCTCCCCCTCGGGGAAGTTTACTCATAAAGACTCCTCTTCGGAGGACTGCTGATGGTCAGCCCGCTGACCCCACGCCCCCAGAGGGCGTATAAGGCGGAAGGCTCGCTTTCCCCTTCGCCGTAGAGGTCTTCCTTCACCTTACAAGGGTGTTAGGAGGCGCCTCTTCGGCTCGTCATCTTCGCAGTCCTCCGCAGAAGAACCTCGCCGTCATTCACCGACCCTGCCAGCTACATCCTTGGACCTCTCCGCAGATCGTTCGCGATCTTCGGTGGAAGGTCGTCCTTACAAAGGGCACACCGACCTTCCACCCACCAGACCTGCTGACCTGCCGTCACCATTCCTGGCTGCCGATGCGCTGTAGGCGCCTTCTCATCCTGTTATAAAACGGGCAACGGTCCCCTTGGGGCATAAAGGGCGTGAGCACAAATTGGTGCCTAAGTCCTTTAAGCGCCAGGTATCCCCTGCGCGCCAACGATCTCCTGCCGCAGAAGTTCCTGTCTTAGCGCGCCAGTGCTCACATGCGCGCACAAGCAGTTGTTCCTGTTACTGCTCACCAGGGTTCGCCAGCGCGCACCTGCAATTGTTCCTGCAATAGCATGCAAGCGATCACCTGCACGTCAGTGCTCACCTGCACACCAGCGCACTGCCATGGAGGTTCCTGAGATAGCGCACAGGTGCTCACTGGACCTCCAGCGCTCTCCGGACCTCCAGCGCGCTCCAGATCCTCAGCACGCTACTAAGTGCAAGCGCGCACCTGCAGAGAATCCTGATATAGTGCGCCAGCGCTCACCTGCGTGCCAGCGCACTTCTATGGAGGTTCCTGAGATAGCGCACAGGCGCTCACCGGACCTCCAGCGCTCTCCAGACCCTCAGTGTTCTCCTGCGCGCCAGCGCACAGCACTGGAATCTCCTGAGAAAGCGCACAGGCGCTCACCAGGACTCCAGCGCTTTCCAGATCGCCAGCGCACCTCTGCATGCCCTCATCCTGATGCGCGCGCAGGTCCTCCTGCGTGCCAGGCACGCCCACGATCTTCGGATCTGGGCGCAGTGGGGAGAGTAACCTTTTCCTCTGCTCTTCAGTGCTCACCTGCACGCCATCGCGCGGTCTCCAACGCGCCAGCACGAGGTTGCGCAAGCGCGCCCTGCACGCCCGTCACTCCAGCCAGATGTGCGCACCGCTCTCCCGCCCGCTAGGGATATATCTCCTGCGCTCGTGCGCCCAACGTTATCGCCCTCACGGGCTCTTCGGCAGGATATTGCGCGCGCGCGAACAATGGCCTTCACTCGCGCGAGCGCTCATCCAGCCTTCTGAGTACCCCTGTCATCACCAGTCTATGCGCGCCCACGAACGACCTCGCCATCGCCCTTGTACGCCTACGCGCGCGCGAACATTCTCCCGTGCGCATCCTAGGGCAAGGCCCATCGTGCGGGCACCAGCAGGATTTGCAGCGCGATCACAGGCGCGACCCCACACGCAAGGCTGCAGGACATCGCGCGGCCAGGTAATCGTTGTCACGTCCCCCCCCCTCCGCAAGCAGAGAACAGCGCGCTCGGCGGAGGAAGGGAGGTTTCCGGATAGGTCCAAGGGCTCTTCTTCTTCAGTTTCTTTACAGGCGAACCCTCGTTTGGTAACTCCTCCTAGGGATCGAAAGGGTCAGTCAGGGTCAGTCAGCAGCCTTGGTTTGGGACCATCGTCAGAGCTCCTGTGCAGGCTTTTAAGCCTGTTTTCTCTGAGCTTGGTCACAAATCATTGGCGGCCTCTTCTCCCCTGAAGAGGAAGAGAGGAGTATCTACCGTGGTAACTTCTCCAAGGGCGAAGCTGTCTCCTCGGATGTCCTTGAGGAAGGCCCCCTCTCCCCCCCAGACTTTCCCTCCCCTGCGGACGAGGATTTCCCGTCCTCTGCGGAGTCAGGTGAGGCGGGTCGTTCCCCCATCGCACCAATGAGGGAAATCCCACCTTGCCCCGGGAAGTCTTCTCGGGTAGGGGTTGAGTAGAGCCTTCCACCATCACTGTTGGAGTCCTGTATCCCTCCCAGGAGGGAGTCAAAGGACTCTGAGACTGCCAAAGTCTTCATCAATGATTAGACCGGAGCCAACAAGGCCCTCAGAGAACGTCCACAAGTCCCCCCAGGAAGAGCCTCTGGGGACAGGAGAATTTGCTGCCAGCCCTTCAGGAGGAGAGCTGCAGGAATCAGAACATGCGTTCTGGCAGGTTCTGACCCTTATGAGGAATCTAAATGGGTTTACGGACCCAGAGATTCCCCCTCGTGAGGGCAAGGACACGGTCTTGGACAGAGTCTTCGGTGCTCAAAAACCCTCGAGGGCCAGTGCGGCTTTGCCTTGGTCGCAGGGGGTTAAGAGTGCCAGAGACAAGGTCGAAGGCCAGCTCTCCGAGCTTGCCTCCTCCAGCCGATCCAGCACCGGTAACAAACTCCTCCCACCTCCTCGTGTCCATCAGAGGAGGTACTTCGAGATATTGGAGGAGACTTTTTTAGCTCTTCCATTACACCACTCTCTGGAAGAGCTTACTGGGGGAGTCCCTCTAGAGAGCGACTCCAACCGGCATGCCTCGTATTCGGCAACGAAGATCCTGAGCCAGGAGAAGGTGGCAAAGTGTGCCATACAGGCAACTTCGTGGTTGGACATCTGGCTAGGGTCTCTGGGCATCCTGTTACCATCTGAGGACTTGTCCAAAGAAAGTACCAGGAAGGCCTTGGAGACCTCCTTGCTCTCAGGCACTCGTACTATCGAGTTTCTAGCCCACCAAGTCTCGAGCTTGTGGGCTAATACCATCTTGAAACGTCGAAATGCAGTGTCTGAGAGATTCCACCAGAATGTCCCCAGTACCGACATTAACAGGCTCAGACATTCTTCCGTCTTGGGTAAGAACTTGTTTGAGCGTAAGGACGTGGAGCAGGCAGCTGAGAGGTGGAGGAAGTCCAACTAGGACTCCCTTTTACATAGAGCCCTAACATAGAGGCTCTACAAACCCCCAGCGACCCAGCAATCACGTCCTACCAAGAGTACGAAAAAGGCAGTTGCAGCAAAGACAAAGGTGTCTAAGCCCTTTCCTGTCAAGGACAAGAAAGGCAAAAAGTCCTCCAGGGGAGGAAAGAATCCTAGAGGGAGCGGCCGAGGCCGCAACGCTAGGATTGGCAGTCCCCCTGCATGTCCACCAGTGGGGGGATGCCTACAAAGTTGCGCGAGAAGGTGGCAGCAACTCGGGGCCGATTCCTGGACGATTTCCGTAATCTTTCAGGGATATCGCGTACCGTTCACGACATCTCTACCTCCCCTGACAGCGGATCCAGTATCATTGAGCTCCCTTGCCATGGGATCGGCAAGGGGGCAAGCCCTTCGGGCAGAAGTCGAAATCACGTTGAAGAAGGACGCTCTCCAAGAGGTAGTCGACGGGTCCCCAGGCTTCTTCATTCGACTCTTTCTTGTAAAGAAGGCGTCTGGAGGCTGGAGACCAGTCATCGACCTCTCAGCTCTGAACAGGTTTGTCAAGCAGACCCCGTTCAGCATGGAGATGGCAGACACGGTCAGACTTGCAGTGAGACCGCAAGACTTCATGTGCACACTGGAGTTGAAGGACGCGTACTTCCAGATCCCAGTCCATCCGTCTTCGAGGAGGTACTTGAGATTCTGCCTAGACAACAAGGTTTACCAGTTCAAGGTGCTGTGTTTCGGTCTCTCCACAGCACCGCAGGTGTTCACCAGAGTGTTCACCCTAATATCGTCGTGGGCTCACAGGGTCGGCATCCGTCTCCTCCGTTACCTGGACGACTGGCTGATCCTAGCAGACTCTGAAGCAGCCCTTCTTCAACACCGAGACAGACTTCTGGGACCTTGCCAAGATCTGGGGATCATGGTAAATCTCGAGAAGTCTTCTCTGCTGCCCACTCAAAGACTGGTATATCTAGGCATGATCATAGACACCAATCTCCACAAAGCCTTCCCATCAGACGACAGGATATCAAGGCTGAGGAGGGTCGCGAATCCTTTCCTCAGACGAGAAGAGCTTCCAGCCCAATCGTGGTTACGTCTCCTCGGTCACCTTTCATCCCTGGCCCGTCTAGTTCCCAATGGTCGCCTCAGAATGAGATCTCTCCAGTGGCGGCTCAAGTCAGTTGGAATCGAGGTCACAATTCCCCGGACATCATGATCCCTATGGGTTCTGCGGAACAGACGGACCTTCAGTGGTGGGTGGCAGACGAGAAACTTCGAAAGGGAGTGGATCTTCTCGTCCTCTCCCCGGATTTGATGCTGTTTTCGGACGCCTCAAAGAAAGGGTGGGGGGGCCCACGTTCTGAACAACAGGACCTCAGGCCTGTGGTCAGAATCAGAAAAGTGCCGCCTCATAAACCTGCTAGAAATGAAGGCCGTATTCCTGGCCCTTCAACAGTTCCAACAATACCTGGCGGGCCACTCTGTGGTGATGATGAGCGACAACACCACAGTAGTGGCTTATATCAACAAGCAGGGAGGTACCTTTTCAGACCAGCTATCCCATTTAGCAGTAGAGATACTGAGATGGACCGAAATCCATTCGATCCCACTTTAGGCTTGCTTCATTCCAGGCAAGAGGAATGTGCTCGCCGACAGTCTGAGCAGAGCGACGCAGATAGTGAGTACCGAGTGGTCTTTGGATCATCAAGTAGCCAACAAAGTCCTGACCTTGTGGGGTTCTTAGACTGTGGATCTGTTTGCTACAGCGCTGAACTTCAAGCTCCCATTGTACTGCTCCCCAGTCCCGGATCCCAAGGCACTCTGGCAAGATGCCTTTCAACAACGGTGGGACAACATCGACGTTTACACCTTTCCCCCGTTCTGTCTGATGAGGAGGGTGCTCAACAAGACCAGAATATCGGTCAATCTCTCGATGACCCTGATAGCTCTGCTATGGCATCATGCGGAATGGTTTCCAGACCTTCTGCAACTCCTAGTGGAGCTTCCGAGAGAACTCCCTCCACGACACGAGCTACTCAAACAACCACACGCCAACATCTTTCACAAAGCCGTGGCTTCGCTTCGACTTCAAGCCTGGAGACTATCCAGCATCTCCTCACTGAGAGAGGATTTTCGCAACAAGTTGCGAACAGGATATCTGGACACCTGTGAAGTTCATCCACAGGGGTCTACCAGGCAAAGTGGCGAGTCTTCTGTGGTTGGTGTCGTGGAGGGGGTATCTCTCCACTCGATACTACTATTCCAGCAATAGCGGAGTTCTTCGTGTACTTGCGGGAAGAAATGCACCTTTCAGTCTCGGCAGTGAAAGGCTATTGCTCAGCCTTAAGTCTAGCCTTCAGGCTCAAAGGAGTGGACATTTCCTCGCTGTAACTTTCCCTACTCATACGGAGTTATGAACTTACCTACCCTCAGTCGGAAGTGAGACCTCCTCCATGGAATGTGGTTCGAGTTCTCAGGTCTCTTAAGAGACCTCCCTATGAACCATTATGCCAGGCTTCAGATTGCCACCTTACTTGGAAGACGGTGTTCCTGCTAGCTTTGGCCTCGGCCAAGCGAGTCAGCGAACTTCATGGTCTCTCGTATGACATCGCCCATTCAAGGGGATGGGTGGAGGTAACGTTCAGATTCGTCCCGGAGTTTGTTGCTAAGACTCAGAATCCGGGATTGCCGGACCCTCGGTTCGACTCTTTCAGGATTTTGAGTCTTTGTTCTGTAACAGATGACCCAGACCATCTCCTACTATGCCCAGTAAGGGGTCTGAGGCTATATCTCAAGAGAACGGCTGCAATTCGTCCCCAGGTGCAAGCTTTGTTTGTGAGCACTGGGAGAACAAAGAGGAGGGTCACCAAGAATACCATCTCGGCATGGATTCGTAGGGTAATCTATCTGTCCCTGAATCCTGACCCTCCTCAGTCACATCGCCCTAGAGCATATAATGTCGGGCGTAGCTACGTCCCTGGCCTTCAAGAAGAACTATTCAGTGACGCAGGTTCTACAAGCAGTGGTGTGGAAGCGTCAGACAACCTTCACAGCCCACTACCTGCGAGACGTGACACACAGGAGACTCGATACGTTCTCTATCGGCCCTGTGGTGGCTGCACAACAGCTGGTTTAAAACCTCAGGCTCCTTAATGGACAAGTAGCAGAAGGTTGAGGGCATTGTTACCTGGTCTTAGTCCGCATGAATGAAAAGGTTTGTCTGGCCCTTATTCTTTTCTTCATCCTCCCCTCTCTTGGGGAAAGCAGCATTCTGGGTTCTCTGCACAGCTGACCTCGAACCACTGCAGGTAAATCATACTTCCTTGTGTTCCTAGTATTAAGTTAATACTGTCACGTGCCCATACCCTGACGAGGTGGTATTGGGAGAGTCCTAGCCTAAAGTTTCCATCTAAAGAACTTCAGGTCAACTTCCTAGGACGTGTCACACTTCATACCTTCACACACAGCTTATGTAGGCCGCAGCACTTACACAGCAAGATGCTAGCAAGGTGCAGGGACTCCTTACTATTGAGTACTGACACACTCAGGTTCTAAGTCCCCGGGCAAAGCCAAAAGCCAGTACTGGCCGGGACTTACCACCCTTCCTAAGGGGTGAGTCGCCCATATTAAATAGCGGGGTTTGTATTTCAGTTACGGAACAAATAACAAATTTGTAGGTAATTTGTATTTTTCCTAACTATACAAATCTTAGCTATTTAATCAAACTTGCCCGCCAGCCCTATCCCCCGTGAAGTCCTACCTCCAAGCAAAGTGAGCTCAATCACAGGTGTGTGAGGGGGGGGGAGCAAGCTACCCTCTCACCCCCCCCCCCCCGCTAACTAGTGGTGGGGTAGTAAACCCTCGTTAAAATTGTAATGGCTTGTCATTTGAGCTACGCCGAAAGTAATTACCCATATTAAATAACTAAGTTTTGTATAGTTAGGAAAAATACAAATTACCTACAAATTTGTAATGTTAAAGACTCTGTAGTGAGAAGTTTTGCCGATGACACAAGAATAAGTAGAGTAATTACTTGTGATGAAGATAGGAACTCATAACAAAGAGATCTAAACAAAATATATGAATGGGCGGAGATAAATAGGATGGTATTTAACTCCGATAAATTCGAATCAATAAATTATGGAAACAGAGAAAGAATGGTATTTGCATACAGGGGACCTAATAACGAGACAATCACAAACAAGGAAGCAATTAAAGACCTTGATGTAATGTTAAACAGGAATGTGTTATGCAACGACCAAATAGCAACACTGTTGGCTAAATGTAAAGCAAAAATGGGAATGCTATTCAGACACGTTAAAACAAGAAAAGATGAACTCATGATTATGCTGTACATAACTTATGTACGTAGTACACTTGAGTACTGCAATGTGATATGGTAAGCACACTACCAAAAGGATATTGCACAAATAGAGAGTGTACAAAGGTCCTTTACTGCCAGAATAGAAGTAGTTAAGGACCATGACTACTGGGAAAGACTGCAATTTTTATGATTATAAAGTCTAGAAAGGAGAAGAGAATGCTATATGATAATACAAGCATGGAAACAAATCGAAGGAATTACTGAAAACATCATGGAGCTAGAAATATCAGAAAGAGCAAGCCGATGTAGATTAATAGTGCCCAAAACTATACCAGGAAAATTAAGGATGGCACAGAGGACATTAATCCACTATGCACCAGCATCAATAATGCAGCGACTATTTAATGCACTGCCAGCTCATCTAAGAAACATATCAGGAGTGAGCGTAGATGTATTTAAGAATAAGCTCGGTTAACACCTAAGATGCATCCCAGATCATCCAAGACTGGGAGATGCAAAATACACCGGAAGATGCATAAGCAACTCTGTTGGATATACGAGGTGCTTCACACTAAGGGGCCTGGGGGAACCCAAATAAGAATAAGGCCATAAGCAGTAGTATCTCAACGGGTGGCTGGTGCCCTGACCAACCTACTACCTACAAAGTGGATCACTACCCTGGTAAAAATGGAATGTAAAGGGAAAATGTAAGCGATAAAAACTACCTAAAAGAAGCTGAAGTTTATTATAAAGGTATCTGTACAAACGTAAGTAAAATATTAAGTTTGAAGAAAATACTACTAAAAATTTATAGCTTTTAACATATATAAAATTAATTAGAACTAGGGAAAAATCAGTTAACATTTAGATGTTAGCTTTCATGATGAACTAGATTTTTAATAAATAAAATACCATGCTTGGAAATATATGAAGATTAATTTAGAATTAGATAGAATGAACTATTTGAAATAACCATTGGGTTCCATTTGTTTGATTCGAGTAAATTTTTCATATTAATTTTCACGTAGATAGAAATTTGACTGGAATGTGGGCCATTTAAGATGCCTTAATTTTTTAGATAAATCTTTAGTGATTTAGGAGGTGGTTAATTGGAAGGTTCATTGATATTCCAAAAGTGCTCCCGAAGACAAGGTGATGTTTTTTGATATAGAATAATCATGAGAGCTTCTGGCAATAGGTTTTATGGAATCTAAAAGTGAAATATCACTATCCATATTTGCTTTAGGAATACAGAAATAAGCCGAAAGGACGTATTATATTTTGTTGATATTGATTGGACCTGCAGCTTGATTATGGAATTAATTATTAAGCTGAAGAAATTAAAATTTAGTTAAATGACGAGAAACCCCCTAAGACCTGAAAGGAATCAGACTTCAAAGCGCGAGAGTAAACGGGGCTGAGCATAATGAAGAATGTCAATTCAAGAGGGGTTTGAAAAGGGACGCCCACACTGTTTGTGCATTGTAAACATAATCGCCCCCCCCCTTTTTTTTAATAGATATAATGTAAATAAACCTAACTTAATTAGAGCCTATTGGCAAGGCTTCAAAAAAATCCGGTTGTGTTTGACTTTGTTGTGTTTTAACTTCATAAAAAAGTAGACTTGGCTGTTTCAATAGCAAAATCATTTCTAATGTACATTCAGTTTTCGAGTTCTGTATATAAGATTGTAGTATTACCCTTATGGATGTTTAAAACTTTTTCGGCTTCAAGAGTACTGGTCGGAAAAGTTAATTCTTTAAATAAGAGATTTTAAAAACCTAGTCAAAGTAAATAGGATAAATATTACTTTCATGAAAAAATAATATTGTTGCTATATATGCTTGGTATTTCACTGTTTTACTGTGATTACTAAGAAAGTATATATGGCCGTAGTACCAGACATGCGTCCAACAAGTACTTGAACTTGGCATTATGTACGAAATGTGGAGAACTTGTACTTGAGATTTTAAAATTTAATGGACTAGTACTTGGCCAAAAGGTACTTGGAAAATCAAGTACTTTTAAGTATTTTTTTTAAAGAACATTACATACTTAGTAGGCTGTATTACATACTAATCGTATGACGAAAAAAAAAAAAAACCATTAGTGACAATAACTTGACCATAATATTTGGAGATTTGGTCATTATGAATTATGTATATCAGTAATGAAGATCTATAGTTTAATAAAAATCATTCAACAAATACCGTTGTGTATCAGGCAATTTTCATGCAATCACTTCACGAATGAACCTATACCAAACTTTTGTCTTTCTGTCTGTATCTTCATTATCATGATCAGTTCTTTACTGCAGTGTTTAGTTTTTCAGTTGCCATGATTCATAGCAGTGCTAGTGTCGTTATGGCATATCCTAAGGACTCAGGCATATGGAACCACTTCAAGTTGCTTGAGGATACCTCTGTCACATTCAAGGCAATCTG
>NC_090769.1:42440161-42450161 GCF_036898095.1 Palaemon carinicauda | reverse complement strand
TGGAGGAGGAGGCATTGTGTTGCTCTATTCTCCTTTCAGGCTTTATTGGGAGGTGTGGTCCTCTCCCCCCCCCCTCCAGTGGTAGCCTGAAGGAATTCTAGATGGCTAATCTTAGCGCTAGAGGAGTCAGTTTTGAGGGTTCATTTGGCGAAGTCTTTTCCTGATTCCCCTGGGTTTTGTCATGAGAGTTTGTAAGCTTTAAGCACTCTTCTGCCATGTAGCTAACTGGTGAAAGGACCTGGTTTTTCCTTTTTCTGGAATTTGTCACGAAGACTTAAGCATTTTTGTTTCGCTTCCTTTGGTCTTATGAGGAAGGTCCCTGTCGTCAGAAGGCTTGAGGCAGCTACTTTGCTCCATTCCATCTTCTCCTTCCAGTATTAGAGGAATATCTTGCATGTCTCTGGTGTCCTTGAATTTTGGGCCCCATTGATGACGAAAGGGTAGGTCCTGGTTAGACCGAAGACTTGGTCACCTTCTCTCCCATTGGGTGAAGGCTTCCTTTATGTATGTACCTTGTGTAGAGGTAGGTTTAATGCCATACTTTTGAGCTTTGGGTTAGTCTTTGCATGGCTTAGCTTGGTTATGGGTTGGTCATGATAGGGTTAGTTATACTAGATTGAGGTTGTCAGTTAATTTTCAGTGATTTTGCCCTTCTAGTGGTATGCTGGCTTCCAGTGTTGACTGTAGGGTGAGTGTTGAGACATACCCTCGATGTTAGCTATTCAAGCGAGACAGGCAGCAATTAGTTGTGCTGGTTCTAGTGACAGTATCATTGGGCTGCGTTATGATAATCCCTCAATTTGCCTGACACTAGACCAGTGGGAGCCACCAGACATTTGCCTGACACTAGATCGGCTGGACCAACCAAGCATTTGCCTGACACTAGACCAGCTGGACCCACCAGGCATTGGCCTGACACTAGACCAGCTGGACCCACCAGGCATTGGCCTGACACTAGGCCAGCTGGACCCACCAGGCACTGGCCTGACACTAGGCCAGCTGGACCCACCAGGCACTGGCCTGACACTAGGCCAGCTGGACCCACCAGGCACTGGCCTGACACTAGGCCAGCTGGACCCACCAGGCACTGGCCTGACACTAGGCCAGCTGGACCCACCAGGCACTGGCCTGACACTAGGCCAGCTGGACCCACCAGGCACTGGCCTGACACTAGGCCAGCTGGACCCACCAGGCACTGGCCTGACACTAGGCCAGCTGGACCCACCAGGCACTGGCCTGACACTAGGCCAGCTGGACCCACCAGGCACTGGCCTGACACTAGGCCAGCTGGACCCACCAGGCACTGGCCTGACACTAGGCCAGCTGGACCCACCAGGCACTGGCCTGACACTAGGCCAGCTGGACCCACCAGGCACTGGCCTGACACTAGGCCAGCTGGACCCACCAGGCACTGGCCTGACACTAGGCCAGCTGGACCCACCAGGCACTGGCCTGACACTAGGCCAGCTGGACCCACCAGGCACTGGCCTGACACTAGGCCAGCTGGACCCACCAGGCACTGGCCTGACACTAGGCCAGCTGGACCCACCAGGCACTGGCCTGACACTAGGCCAGCTGGACCCACCAGGCACTGGCCTGACACTAGGCCAGCTGGACCCACCAGGCACTGGCCTGACACTAGGCCAGCTGGACCCACCAGGCACTGGCCTGACACTAGGCCAGCTGGACCCACCAGGCACTGGCCTGACACTAGGCCAGCTGGACCCACCAGGCACTGGCCTGACACTAGGCCAGCTGGACCCACCAGGCACTGGCCTGACACTAGGCCAGCTGGACCCACCAGGCACTGGCCTGACACTAGGCCAGCTGGACCCACCAGGCACTGGCCTGACACTAGGCCAGCTGGACCCACCAGGCACTGGCCTGACACTAGGCCAGCTGGACCCACCAGGCACTGGCCTGACACTAGGCCAGCTGGACCCACCAGGCACTGGCCTGACACTAGGCCAGCTGGACCCACCAGGCACTGGCCTGACACTAGGCCAGCTGGACCCACCAGGCACTGGCCTGACACTAGGCCAGCTGGACCCACCAGGCACTGGCCTGACACTAGGCCAGCTGGACCCACCAGGCACTGGCCTGACACTAGGCCAGCTGGACCCACCAGGCACTGGCCTGACACTAGGCCAGCTGGACCCACCAGGCACTGGCCTGACACTAGGCCAGCTGGACCCACCAGGCACTGGCCTGACACTAGGCCAGCTGGACCCACCAGGCACTGGCCTGACACTAGGCCAGCTGGACCCACCAGGCACTGGCCTGACACTAGGCCAGCTGGACCCACCAGGCACTGGCCTGACACTAGGCCAGCTGGACCCACCAGGCACTGGCCTGACACTAGGCCAGCTGGACCCACCAGGCACTGGCCTGACACTAGGCCAGCTGGACCCACCAGGCACTGGCCTGACACTAGGCCAGCTGGACCCACCAGGCACTGGCCTGACACTAGGCCAGCTGGACCCACCAGGCACTGGCCTGACACTAGGCCAGCTGGACCCACCAGGCACTGGCCTGACACTAGGCCAGCTGGACCCACCAGGCACTGGCCTGACACTAGGCCAGCTGGACCCACCAGGCACTGGCCTGACACTAGGCCAGCTGGACCCACCAGGCACTGGCCTGACACTAGGCCAGCTGGACCCACCAGGCACTGGCCTGACACTAGGCCAGCTGGACCCACCAGGCACTGGCCTGACACTAGGCCAGCTGGACCCACCAGGCACTGGCCTGACACTAGGCCAGCTGGACCCACCAGGCACTGGCCTGACACTAGGCCAGCTGGACCCACCAGGCACTGGCCTGACACTAGGCCAGCTGGACCCACCAGGCACTGGCCTGACACTAGGCCAGCTGGACCCACCAGGCACTGGCCTGACACTAGGCCAGCTGGACCCACCAGGCACTGGCCTGACACTAGGCCAGCTGGACCCACCAGGCACTGGCCTGACACTAGGCCAGCTGGACCCACCAGGCACTGGCCTGACACTAGGCCAGCTGGACCCACCAGGCACTGGCCTGACACTAGGCCAGCTGGACCCACCAGGCACTGGCCTGACACTAGGCCAGCTGGACCCACCAGGCACTGGCCTGACACTAGGCCAGCTGGACCCACCAGGCACTGGCCTGACACTAGGCCAGCTGGACCCACCAGGCACTGGCCTGACACTAGGCCAGCTGGACCCACCAGGCACTGGCCTGACACTAGGCCAGCTGGACCCACCAGGCACTGGCCTGACACTAGGCCAGCTGGACCCACCAGGCACTGGCCTGACACTAGGCCAGCTGGACCCACCAGGCACTGGCCTGACACTAGGCCAGCTGGACCCACCAGGCACTGGCCTGACACTAGGCCAGCTGGACCCACCAGGCACTGGCCTGACACTAGGCCAGCTGGACCCACCAGGCACTGGCCTGACACTAGGCCAGCTGGACCCACCAGGCACTGGCCTGACACTAGGCCAGCTGGACCCACCAGGCACTGGCCTGACACTAGGCCAGCTGGACCCACCAGGCACTGGCCTGACACTAGGCCAGCTGGACCCACCAGGCACTGGCCTGACACTAGGCCAGCTGGACCCACCAGGCACTGGCCTGACACTAGGCCAGCTGGACCCACCAGGCACTGGCCTGACACTAGGCCAGCTGGACCCACCAGGCACTGGCCTGACACTAGGCCAGCTGGACCCACCAGGCACTGGCCTGACACTAGGCCAGCTGGACCCACCAGGCACTGGCCTGACACTAGACCAGCTGGACCCACCAGGCACTGGCCTGACACTAGACCAGCTGGACCCACCAGGCACTGGCCTGACACTAGACCAGCTGGACCCACCAGGCATTTGCCTGACACTAGACCAGCTGGACTCACTAGGCATTCAATCCTTGCGACATTCTCTCCATCTACAAATGCCCCTCTCCTTTTAGCACCAGTTCCTCGCAAGACTCAGGTGCCATGTGGTAAGGCTTTTGGGTGGCATTACAATAACCAGCCCATGGTCACTTGACACTGAACCAGTTTGTCTGTCCAGGTACTTACTCCTAGCAAATGAGTTGTCACCTGCTTTGTTCCTCTCCTCTCAGCAGCAGTCATTTACAAGAGAAAGACTACATGTAATATCACTGGTGCAGTTTTGGATAAAGTGCCATCCCCCCCCCCCCTCCAATTTCTGCTTGTCAGGAGACCAGTTAATTGTGCTTTTGGGCCCACTCTTCTCTGGTGGTGTCATAACAGGTAATTAGATGAACAATCTTGGCACTCGCTCCTAGGGACTCAGGTGCCAGCTATGGCAGCTACTTTCCTCTCGGTATCAGGTATAAGGTAGGGATGGCAGTCAGTAGTGCTGGTTCTTTTGTTGGCATCTTTAGGACATGTTGTCACACCCGCATTGTCCGCTAAACAAAAATTTGTTGAGCGTTTCGAGCACTCCATCTGGGTCTGAGTGTCTTCTACTTATTGCTCTGTTGCCAGCATTTCTTGCCTCTTCCTTTGGATGGGGAACAAGTGCTAAGAAGAGGGAGGCAGAAGTGGGTGCTTATCCCTTGTGGTGCCTTGAGGAGACATGGTCACTCCCTTTTCAGTTGGTGCCTTCCACAGTACCAGGGCCAGTGAAACATCTGGCGACACTCGCAGCTCTCCTCATGGCGTCAGGCACTCGCCTGACACACGTGACATTTATTTGAGCTTGTGTTGTGTAGGCTATTTCGGCATGTTTTTTTACCCTTCATGAACCCCCCCCCCCCCACCACCACTAAAGATTGCCTGATACCAGGCCAGTCGACTTACCTTGGTACTCACTCCTTGGGACAATGAGTCACCATCTTCTTTCGGCCCCTTGGATACACAAGCGACAACAGGTGGCAGTATGTCACACTAGTTATTTTGCTGGCTTAATGGGGTTCCTTTGTCTCTTCCCCCAATTTTGCATGACAGATGATCAGATTTTTGGTTCATGTGATCTTTCTAGGGAAATTGAGGCAGGCAGGGGTCTGGTCCCCTGCTAGCATCTTTAGGAGGAGTGGTCACTCCCCTTCTTTACCCTGATGCTACTGATGTCATTAGTTTAATTCTTAGGGGTGGCGGGTCTTGTCACTCGTGGGACAAGGTCGCCTGCCACTCTGTCCCCCTTCTCTTGGCTCCAGGTTCACATTCGAGATTGGGTGGCATTTGGTAGCACGTGTGCTGTTTCTGGTGTCATGGTTGTGCTTAGGGAATCTCCCCTTGGACTCTTTAGACCAGAACTCATGAACTCATCCGTAGTTTACTTGGCTAAACAGGCAAAGTTTCTTGAATTCAGTGGTTTCTCAGGCTTTTAGCAGAGACTTATTCGTTGCTAGAATTAGTTGCTCAGCAGGAGGTCCCCTCTTTGGTTTTATTGGTTTCAAGCATTATTCTGCCCCTCTCAAATTGGGACAGTTTTCCAGATTCTTCCTTCAATTCAATGGGGCTCATCAGGCTAGATAAATTATCGTAAGGTAATAATTATCAATATATAATATACACAAGAAAGTTAACAATAATGATACTTTCCTGCATAACAGCTGGTCCCATCCATCCTTCCCCACATCTGTAGGCCATGACTGATTTTCAAAGTGAGTAGACAGCTAGTTCCGCTGACAGTGTTGCCAACGAGGGAACAGAATACTCGTAGGAGCTAGTAAAGTTGCCAATGTTGTTAAAATTTGGGCAGTTTTTAGAGATTCAAGGCTATGTAATTTATCCAGGTAAGTTATCGATATTAATTTTATGAAAATTAAATTTCAAACTACTGAATGGCACTTTGAATTCGTTGCAGTTGTATAGGCCTATAGTGGTTAAGCCTGTTGATGTTTTTCTTGCTTTTTTTCCCATTTGTATGGGGTAAGCACGGTTTCCTTCTTTTTGAAAGACTTGGCTTTGGCTTTGAAATTGGAGTAATAGTACCATTAAATCTGAAATTCCTTGTGTTTCTCATGGTAGTTTTCTCAAGTCATTACTTTTCCTATCATAAATGCATGATATGGTGTTTAAAGTATGCTGCATGTGCATATCTTGCTACTCTTTGCATCAATTCCATCTCCTGAATGCATAGCGGTAGCCGAAATTCTTAGTATGTCAAGGACAGTGGCTCCCCAACATCCAGATCTTTCTATTGACTATATCTTTTTAATTGTATACAACAAATTTGAAATTCTGTTCTACTTTTGATTGTAAATATATTTTGAGAAACTTAGGATCTTTTTCTTCAATTGCACAAAAGCTGCATATAGAGGAACTCTTACAGGGGTTTTGTAATGAATCTATCATGAGGATTTTTTTTTTTAAATTCTTTCATTCCACAATGTTTCTAGTGTTGTAATCCAGCCTGGTCGTTGAGTTTGATCCTAATTTGTTGCACAAAAACTATTATCAAATTCGTTACTCCTGATCTAAATATTAATTCCTGGTACCTTCGCTCATGTCATTTTTTTTCCTTGTTACATAAGTTTTTTTTTTTTTTTTTTTTAATTTGATTGTCTCAACTTGTATTTAGTACTAGGTATGCAGTTAATTCTAATCGGATTGAGACCTCTATCATAAGGCTGAATGCTACAGAGTATTGTTGTTGTTGCTTACTATTACTATTGCTTGATATTACTACTATTACTATTACTGCTATTACTACTATTTCTACTATTACTACTAATTATTACTTGTTTTCATTATTATTATTATTAATATTATTATAATTATCATAATTATTATTATTATTATTATTATTTTTATTATTAAAATTATCATTATTATTTATTTACCATTATTATTACTATTATCATTTATTAATATTTATTTAATAATATTAATTACTATTACTACTAGTTAAACTACAAGCACCGTTGGAAAAGCAGGATGGTATAAGCTCAAGGGCTCCAAAAGGGAAAATAGCCCAGTGAGGAAAGAAAACAAGGAAATAAATAAACTGAGACGTAATTAACAATTTAAGTAAAATATTTAACAGTAACAGTGTTAAATTAGATCATTCATATAAACTATAAAAGTTTTAATAAAACAAGAGGAAAGAAATAAGATAGAATAATGTGGCCGAGTGTACCCTCAAGCAAGAGAGAGCTACCCCCAAGACAGTGATAGCCATGCTATAGGCTATGGCACTACCCAAGATAGAGTACAATGGCTTGATTTTGGAGTGTCCTTCAAGAAGAACTGCTTACCACATAGCTAAAGAATCTCTTCTACTCTTGCCAAAAGAAGAGCAGCCACTGAACAATTACAGTGCAGTAGTTAACCCTTTGAGATCAAAAGAATTATTTGGTAATCTCAGCGATGTCAGGTGTGTGCATACAGAGGAGATTGTGGAAAGAATAAGCCCGACAATTCGATGTATGTGTATGCAAGGGAAAAATGAACCGAAACCAGAGAAGAGGTATCAAATTTACTGTCTGGCTAGTCAAAGGACCCAATAAGACACTACCGGTAGTATCTCAACGGGTGCCTGTTTCCCTTGCCAACCTACTTTTTAGAAGTTTTATTCCAGCTGTGACCAGATTCTGGAACGATATTTGCACCAATAGCGTATGGGTTTAAGAATTTTATTGTCCTTGGAACGCAGTGCAATCTTAATGGGAAATTTTGGATGTTGACAGAATTATATTGGTTACCTAACCATAAGATTAAAAATAATAATTTGACACTTTCTTAGATATGTTTTAATATACAATAATAAACAAAGAAAAGTGATTGTGATTGATCTAAAAAAACAGGAAACTCCAATTTGCTTAAGGGAGATGAAACACTTTTCTGTCCGTAAATTTTATTTTATTACCGATTAATTTAGTTATATTTTGAGTTACGTTTGAAATTATTGCAGCATGTGTTGAATTTGATCTATCAAGGTCTTTGCTGTTGAGCTATTCGTTTAGTTGCCTATTTTATTTTTTGGAAGTGTGATAAAAGCGGTCTCTCTCTCTCTCTCTCTCTCTCTCTCTCTCTCTCTCTCTCTCTCTCTCTCTCTCTCTCTCTCTCTCTCTCTCTCTCTCTCTTTATTTTCATTATTAAGATTCATGTAAAGACTTGTTGAACTGTTCCAAAATATTTATAAATTCCTATGAGCAGTAAATGAAAGTACAATCCTCACTAAAAAGAATTTAATTGCTCCCTTGTTTAATATCAGATTTTCTCTCTTCGCTTTCTCTTGGAACCCACTTAAAAGAAAGGCCTTCTCCATCATGAAGCTCAATACTATGCAGTACTCTAGAAGTTTTATTCCAGCTGTTACCAAGTTGTGGGATGATCTTCCTAATCGGGTAGTTGATTCAGTAGAACTTCAAAAGTTCAAAGTTGGAGCAAATGCTTTTTTGTTGATCAGGCGGACATGAGTCTTTTTATAGTTTATTTATGACATATTTGTTTTTGATGTTGTTAATAGTTTATATATGACATGTCTGTTTTGAAGTTGTTACCTTTTTTAGAATGATTTATTGTTAATTTGTTCTCTTTTATTTATTTCCTTATTTCCTTTCCTCGCTGGGCTATTTTTCCCTGTTGGAGCCCCTGGGCTTATAGCATCTTGCTTTTCCAACTTGGATTGTAGCTTGGATAGTAATAATAATAATAATAATAATAATACATGTAAAAGTCTTTGAAGGAAAATAATTTTTGTATTATACATGTTTTGATGTATTTTTTGTGTAGTTTTTTTTTCTAAACTGAGAACGTCTTTGGCCTCCGTTGGCGAGTATTAGTATCCAAATAGGAAATTCATTATGTTTAAAACAAGACCCAGTCTTAAGATTTCATAGGCAAAAATAGTAAAGACACAAATTTTAAGGCTCGTTTCCCTAATGACCCTACTTACAACTGGAATGTCACATATATTTCAGAAAGAGGAAATTTAAATGGCGCTTAATGGCAAGTAAATGGCTGTCGGATATGATGCTTCCGGAAGGATAAGATGGAAGAGTAGTAATAAGCCGGGTATTACGGTTTATTGCAGAAGTAAACGATAAGGAATGTACTGTATTATACTGATATTATTTTCCGGTTTTTAGAAAAATATACTTATGTACAAAGTTTGTATTTCGACAAGTTAAGATTTCGGAAATGAGAATTTTTTTTTTATAGAAATATTAATTGTTGAGGTTTTGTATGTGTTTCCATTTTATTTACCTGCTGACCAAATTTTCAATTTCTCTAAGTTTTCTGAATGGTTCAGTTTAATTTTACGTAGTTTTTTATGAGAGAGAGAGAGAGAGAGAGAGAGAGAGAGAGAGAGAGAGAGAGAGAGAGAGAGAGAGAGAGAGAGAGAGAGAGAGAATCAACAACAGCTACTACTACTAAAAGGAAGACAATTCAATTTAAATTTCCAATAGTTTATCCTGGTACAATTGAAAAAAATCCTGGAAAATGGCCGGGATCCTGTGATCCTGGGAGAGAAACCCTAATACCAAGCATGTAGGACATCTTGCACATCACTGTTAGGAAGACGTCCCTCTCGGCGTCTCCAACGCTACCCTCCTCTGTAACGTCAGCACTGGTAAACCTAGAACTTGGATACCTACTCCCATGCGCCGACAGATGTTTGATTCCATTCATGGCCTTCCACTTCCCTCTCGCCGATCTACTGCACAGCTACTGAAGACGGTATTACTAAGGATGCTAAGGACTAGGTCCATGCCTATACTTCATGCTGAACTTCAAAAGTATGTCGACCCACGAATTCAGGAGTAGGCATCTTTCTTTAACCTCGGCATTGTTTTGTCCTCATTCATGTCGACGTAGTTGGGGACCTACCCACATCACAAGGACACCCTTACCTGTTTACCGGTATCGACCGCTCCACTCTTTGGCCTGAATCCATTCCTATTGACATTGCAAGTATAGCGACATTTGGTATCCATGAGCATATTACTTCTGACAGGTACCAATTTCACCTCTCAGTTGTGGACATCATTAGTGAAAATCCTGGAAATCACTGTACATCAGACAAGTGCCTACAACCCTGCTGCC
>NC_090769.1:42422661-42435161 GCF_036898095.1 Palaemon carinicauda | reverse complement strand
TAGATATTAATCTCTGGCACAGTCGTTCAATTAGTTCATTATGCATGTTACATAAGATTTTTCATAACTCTGACCATCCTTTACATTCAGATCTCCCTGGACAATTCTATCCTGTTCGTAATACTAGGCAGGCAGTTAATTCTAATAGCCAGGCCTTTTCCATCATAAGACTCAATACTACGCAGTACACTAGAAGTTTTATTCCAGCTGTTACCAAGTTGTGGAATGATCTTCCTAATCGGGTTGTTGAATCAGTAGAACTTCAAAAGTTCAAAGTTGGAGCAAATGCTTTTTTGTTGACCAGGCGGACATGAGTCTTTTTATAGTTTATATATGACATATTTGTTTTTGACGTTGTTAATAGTTTATATATGACATATCTGTTATGACGTTGTTACTTTTTTTAGAATGATTTATTGTTAATATGTTCTCTTCAGTTATTTGTTTCCTTATTTCCTTTCCTCACTGGGCTATTTTTCCCTGTTGGAGCCCCTGGGCTTATAGCCTCTTGCTTTTCCAATTGGGGTTGTAGCTTGGATAGTAATAATAATAATAATAATAATAAATTGACACAGGTGAAAGAGACGCAAGGTTCTCAAGAACAAGTTTATTGACAGATAATAAACAGACAGGTTAACAACAAATATATATATTTATATAAAAGAGGGTAACCCAAAACTTTAAGCATAAGTATGATAGTAAACAGAACTTGTTTATCTGAAAGAAAAACCATTAAACACCACTTTAATAAGATACCAAGGTATCAAGTCATAAAAGTCTGTATTACAAATCAATCACATTAGCGTTAGAAACGCTTGGCACACATGTCTGAACTTATGCTAGGTTCACCTTTGAAAGAAGGAACAGTCTATATGGGCACTTGGTGCCCTCATTTAGTTTGTAGTACAGTATGTACCTACACACTCACCCTGGACTTAATCGTCCCAATTAAGACCACTGTTCCTCGCAGAGTTAAACAGTAGGGTTAACTACACGACCCACTGCTACCACAGATCTCTTAAGTTCCTCTACTTGCTTCGCATAGTGGCGAAAGAACACCCTGGAAGACTTCCAGCCATACAATTAAAGAAATTTAGGGATGAGGCAACTTTCCTCGGATCGTGACCTGCGGGTGTACTGTCAGGATCCGCTCTGCGAATAAAATATGTGATTTTCGCTCTGAGTTGATTCAGAGATAAATTTGAGCCTGATGTTTCTCCCCTGAATAGTTGACCACCCTTGAAGTCTGAAGTTCTACGAAGATAGACCTTTAGGCATTCTACTGGACATAGAGATGCATCTTCTTTCAGAGGGCAGATTCTCCAGGGACCCCACCTGTTGGTGGGTAACTCATTCTTGGCAAGAAACGTAGGATCCGGAAACAGGTTCAGCTCCCCCCCATCCAGGAACTGAACACGACCTGCCTCTCTCGAGAGGGCTACGATCTCACTAACCCTGGCCCCGGACGCGAGTGCAAATAGGAAAATAACTTTTTGCGTCAAATCCTTTAACGCACATTCTTCATTGCTCAACAGGGAGGCGAAATGAAGAACTTTGTCTAAAGACCATGAGATGGGCTTTGGAGGTGCTGAAGGTCTGAGCCTAGCACAGGCTTTCGGAACTTTATTAAAGATCTCGTTACCTAGGTCGATCTGGAAGGCAAATAAAATGGGTCTCATCAAAGCAGATTTACACACTGAAATCGTGTTAGCTGCCAACCCTTGGCCATGGAGGTGGATGAAGAAAGATAAGCAGAAGTCTGTTGAGATCTCCTGCGGATTCTTTGCCTTTACAAAGGCCACCTATTTTCTCCAAGATGACTCATATTGCCTTCTAGTCGATTTGCACTTATATTCCTCTAGGAAGTCTATGCTGGCTTTCGAAATCCCGAAACGCTTTCTCACCGCAAGGGCGAGAAAATCATGAGCTGCAGGGTCCGGGTTTTCTGTAATGAAGCGCAGACAGTCGACTTCTGGACTCGCTGGGTCAGAACTGGATGTGGTAGCGGCACGAACTTCATCTGTAGTTCCAACGCCAAGGGGAACCACATACTGTTCGGCCACTTGTGGGCCACTATTGCCGCTACCCCCTTGAAGGATCTCAGTTTGTTGAGGACCCTCAACAGAAGGTTGTGAGGAGGGAACAGATAAATCCTGGACCATCTGTTCCAGTCGAGGGACATTGCGTCCACTGCTTCCGCTAAGGGGTCCTCGTACGGGGACACGTACAGGGGCAACTTCTTGTTGTCTTTCGTCGCAAAGAGGTCTATTTGCAGTTCTGGGACTTGATTCAGAATGAAGGAAAATGATCCTGCGTCCAAGGACCATTCCGACTCTATCGGTGTGAACCTGGATAGAGCGTCCGCTGTCACATTGCGGACTCCTTGAAGGTGAGCTGCCGACAGGTACCACTTCTTCTTTTCCACCAATCGGAAAATGGCTAACATCACTTGGTTGAGAGGTGGTGACCTCGACCCTTGTCGATTCAAGCATCTCACAACCACCTCGCTGTCCGTCACCAATCTTATGTGGATCGAGTGACGCGGGGAGACTTTCTTTAAGGTAAGGAGCACTGCCATAGCTTCTAGAAAGTTTATATGAAAGGTCCTGAATAGCTTGGACCAAGTCCCCTGGAATTTTTTCCGATGAGAGTGACCTCCCCATCCCTCCTTTGAGGCGTCTGAGTGAATCGTCATCGACGGGGAGGTGGCTGAAGAAGAACCGACTTCTTTAGATGTCTGGCTTGGGACCAAGGTCTGAGAAGAGTACGTAGCCGAGGCGGCACTGGTCTTCTCAGGTCTCTTCGCGCGTTTGATGCATACCTTCTCCAAACTCCGGTTGCATCCTTTAGCTGTGCTCTTAGCACTGGGTCTGTCACTGAAGCAAACTGGAGAGAGCCTAGTACCCTCTCCTGTTCGCGTCTTGATATCCTTTCGGAATCTAGAAGTCTCTTGACAGAGCCCGCTATCTCCTTCCTTTTCTTCGTCGGGATGGAGAAACTGTGTGACAAAAGGTCCCAGTGGATTCCCAGCCACTGGAACTTTTGGGATGGAGAAAGTCGAGACTTTTTTCTGTTGATCTTGAAGCCTAGGTACTCTAGGAACTGGATCACCTGACTGGAAGCTTGCAAGCATTCGGTCTCGGATGCTGCCCACACCAGCCAGTCGTCCAGGTAGGCTACTACCTGAATTCCCTTTAGGCGTAATTGTTTGAGAGCTGCGCTCGCAAGCTTCGTGAAAATCCTTGGGGCTATGTTTAGCCCGAATGGCATGGCTCTGAAGGCGTACAGTCTCCGTTGTAGCCTGAACCCTAGGTAGGGGGAGAGTCGACGGCTGATTGGAATGTGCCAATAGGCGTCTGACAAGTCTATAGAGACTGAGTATGCCCTCTTGGGCAGTAAGGTCCTTATGTGTTGCAGTGTTAGCATCTTGAATTTGCAATTCACTATGAACTTTTTGAGTGGCGACAAGTCCAGAATGATTCTGAGCTTTTCCGAGTCTTTCTTGGGAACACAAAACAGCCTCCCTTGGAATTTGATGGACTTCACCTTTCGTATCACCTTTTTCTCCAACAGTTCTTGAACGTACTCCTCCAAAACGGGGGTGGAGTGTTGGAAAAACCGAAGGCACGGGGGTGGAGTGCTGTACCAGCTCCAACCCAGTCCATTCTTGAGTAGGCTTTGGGCCCAGGGATCGAAGGTCCAGCGATCCCAAAATTTCATCAGTCTCCCTCCTACCGGTATCGTTTCACTTGGACTGCCGTCCTGAGGTCTTGCCTCCCTGACCACGACCACCTCTGAATCCCCTTCCCCTTGAGGGGCGCCTAGACGAGCCTCTGGCTGCTCCTCTAGGTTTTGCACGAAAGGAGGAAGACTGTCCTTCGAACGTTGGGGTGAATGTGGTTGACTGACCTGGCACAGCCTGGGGTACCCACTGAAAAGTAGTCGGGGTTTGAGCCACCATCTGGCAATTGCAGTTGCTGTTGCTGTCTATAAGGCTTGGCTGGCCGAGACGGTAGCCTAGTCCTCATATTCTTCCTCTTTGGTTGAGGACCCTCATCCGGGGAAGATTTTCTTTTGATAGCCAGGCCCCACTTCTGGAGAAGGTTTCTATTCTCCACGGCGGCCTTATCAACAACTTCTTTGACCACATCGGTAGGGAAAAGGTCTTTTCCCCAAATGTTGGAGGAGATTAACTTCCTTGGCTCGTGTCTCACCGAAGCCCCGGTGAACATGAACTCCCTGCAAGCTCTCCTTGCTTTGACGAAGCCATAAAGGTCCTTCGTCACTGT
Organism: Palaemon carinicauda; assembly: GCF_036898095.1. Lineage (NCBI taxonomy): Eukaryota > Metazoa > Arthropoda > Malacostraca > Decapoda > Palaemonidae > Palaemon > Palaemon carinicauda. The sequence continues at coordinate 42,430,872 of NC_090769.1, read as the reverse complement.
GGCTAGGTGAGACTTAGCCACTACCATGAACATTTCATGGACCTTAGGGTCACTTGCCATCGTCTCAAGAGTAGTCTGATGAGACATTGAGGCAGCCAGTCTTTCTTTTGTCTCGAACTCTCTTCGTAAAAGAGATTCGGACAGCTTGGGGAGGTCCTCGCCGAATTGCCGTCCGGCAATATCAGCCTCCAACTTTCCCACTGAGAATGTCAGATGGACATCCTTCCAGTCTTTGTGGTCCATAGGCAGAGCCAGCGACAAGGGTTTACACTCCTCCAGGGAGGGGCAAGGCTTGCCGGCCTCGACTGCCTTTAGGACAGCCGCAAACCCTTTCTGTAAAAAGGGGAAGGCTCTATCAGGAGAGGACACAAAAGAAGGGAGCTTCTTGCTCAATGCAGCTACCTTCGAATTAGAGAAGCCCCTCTCTTTCATCGAGGATGAAAGTAGGGCTTGAGCCTTAGCGTGGTCCATAATAATGACCTCCTTCGGCTCTGTCTCCTCCCTTGAAGCTGGTTCTTTTCTCAGCCGGACATAGCAGTCCGGATATGATGCCTTGCTGGGCCAGAATTCTACCTCCTCTAGGGGAACTGAACCCAGCTTATCCGAGATGACGATCTTTCCAGTCGTCATCGGCATGTGCACAGCATACCTCCATGGGTTAGCATCTGAGCATATGGGAAGGTCTTTCACATTGAGCCTTTTCTGGGGCCCATGTGATTCTGCCAGGGACTGCATGCGCAGTTCCATTGCAGCCGCCTTCTCCTGATTCTCCTTCTGCATTTGTTGGATCATTCCAACAATCGAAGAGAGGGCCTGTCCCAGTTCTACTGGGAGACCAGCCGATGTTGAGGGGATAGGCTCCGGCATCTGAACCGGAGTAGCCGACACCTCGTCGACCTCATCCTCTGCGACATCCGGGGTTTGAACTTGATCCTGACCTTCTGCCAGGAGGTCTTCTTCCAAACGTTCGTCCAGGTCAGACATCCTGTCATCCAACTGGATGTCTTGCATCGCGACTGCGACTTCCACGTCCACCTGGACTTGATCTTGAGGGATCTCCTCTTGAGGCTGGGGAATCACTGCCTCAGCTGATGCCTGGGGAAAAAGATACGCCCTCATCTTCTCACTTGGAAGATAAGGGTCAGAGGTGTTCTTCTTGAAGCCCCTTACCCAAGTACGAAGCTTTTCCCTTGCTATATCCCTTGATTCCGCCGTTCTAGGGGAATCAAAAGCCTCAGTAATCAGGTTAGTGCATACAGTACATACCTGAGGGTCCCAATACTGGAGATCATCCTTGGAGACAGCGCATGCTGCGTGTCTCCTACAACACTCATGTCCACAGAGGTTCTTGCTGCGGACATTGCAGAAAACATTTCCGCACTTCGGAGGGTCCTCCTGTAAAGAGAAGAAATTTCCATTAGTATCAAGTGAACTATGTATCACTGGATATGCATAGTATAGCATAACAATTCATAAAGGAAAGACACACACTTGTGTTTCCCTCACAACCCATTGTTGCAGCCTTCCAGATAATAAAATCAAAATGGTTTATCTCTTCTAGAGTAACCAATGCAAGGTTTCCAGAGGAAACAGGTGGAGCTCACACCTAGGCAATGATTTTAAAATCCTGGATAATAGACAGGGAAGAACTCTGCTTCCTATCTGAGGGCAACAGCAAAGGGCTGTGCAAGAAAACACAATAGTGTTAGAAGATACAGTGCTGTACCTAAAACTTTACTATAGTTTTCTTCTTACTGTATATGCTATACAGAAGAATACTAGTACAATATAGGAGGATGTGTGCCGGCCTGCCTTTGCCGGCCGGCACACACCACAACTAGCTTTAAAGTATACTGCTTAACAGCTATAGGGCGGCAGCACTCTGGTTCAAATGCCTGTGCCGGTCGGCAGCAGCTGCCGGCCGGTAACAGCCAGTGTTGGCCGGCAATGACTGCCGGCCAGCAACTACACAAGGTAGTACCCAGCTGCCGGCCACACTCTTGGTGACCGGCAGACAAGGACTGACATAAGCCGGCCGGCAAAGGTACAAGACCGATGCCAGCCGGCAGCAAAAGAACCAGAAGACTACACCTGCCCGGCTGCCGGCCTCATAGGCCGGCAGCCGGCCTCATAGGCCGGCAGCCGGGACAGGTACAGCACTAGAAGAAAATAGAATGGATGCCGGGATAAGAGTGTACACAACCCCCCAAGCCCGGCAACCGAAAGAGTGCATATAAGGAAGGGGAGAAACTTAATTCAGGCTTCCTTGACCAATCCCGTCCGGCTCTGCCGGCAGGCATGGATGAGGGACCAAGAGAGGTCCGGGCAGCACTCGAAAACATAAGACCCTTGCCGGCCAACATCTCTGCCGGCCGGCAATGGGCTGAGTCAATTCCACATCCCAACCTATACTAGGTCCAGAAGTAGAACGACTTACAGTACAGTAATACCCCTGCCGGCCAGCTCTGCCGGCCGGCAAGGTACAGTACAGTAATGGCTAGGCCATTACGGAGATAGAGGGGGAAGGGACAAGAGGGTCCTGCCAACCTTGCTTTAGTGACAGATCACCCGCAGCCAAGAAACTTATCTTAGCCTAAGGGAGATCTAAGGGAAAGGGCCAGCAATACTTGCCAGCTTCCAGAGCACCAAAGCAAGGAAGGCGTTGCTATTCCCAAGGGAAGAACTTATCCTCCCCCGAGAACAGCAACAGGACTTAGTCTGGTCGATCACAAAAGAAGGAATCATAACTTACAGAAACCTTCGGTAGTGACCTAAGGGAGCTAAGCTCCCTTTGTAAGTGTTAGGTCAGCGAGGGGAACTCTGCCCCAAGCCAGACAACACGGACTCAGACTAAAAACTCTGTTGTTCTGTCCCTCTTGAACCATAGCCACAGGAACATGAAGGTACAGTAACACCCTAGTATAGTTTTATCGAAAATAAATTCGGAAAAAACCACTTGGGGATAAGCCCAAGGCTTAAACAGAGGGAAAGGGATTGCATACCTTCTCCGAAGAAAAGAAAGCAACCGGGGAGTATGATAAAGTATACTAAGGCTCCATAAGCAATTAGCCTAGGCACCAAGAGAATCGATTACCTAATTCACTGAAACTCACACGTATACAATCTTGGAAATATTCCACACAGTCTAAAATGTATAAAATATAGCCTAAAGCTTCAATAAAATTTTAATTACACTCGGAAAAACCAAAATCATGCATGAAGTACTAGGACCAAACGACTAGGCTACATGGCCTAGCGTAGGCCAGAATGGCGAATACTTCGCCAAATAATACTAAGCACGAAAGGAAATCCTATGTAAAGCTAAATAGCTAAAATTTATTAAAGCAAAACAACCAGGAATGTCGCTCTGACTAACTAATTTATACTTAGCGAGCGACAGTGTCCAGGACACCTCTGGTAGGCTACGGCTCTTGTATCAAAGATTAATCCTATTAATCACTCAAAATTTTACCAAGAGCCTACATTTATACATAACAGACACTATACTCAACTTATCAGAGGCCAACGAAGACGAAGAAGCCATGAAAAGCCGAATAAATCAAAGATTTGCGAGAAAAACAGGAAAAAACACCGAGTTGTTAAGCTACGCAAAAAGGAATACAGATGGCGCCAGGATTGGCGCCAGGCACGCATACGAATCGGGGGATAGGGAAGCCTTGGGAGCGGCTCCCCTTTTTCTTTCCCGAATTCGTATCTCGTCAATCACCTCCAACGAGACGAAATCTCTGTTCAGGTCGTAGATTGCCATGTGACGTGTCTAGAATACGTCCTCTGATATGTCGCGATATCCCTTTCACGAGGGATACTCGCTCCAGGAGTTAGAATTCTGGTACCTTAAGGTAAATTCTCTGGGAATATCGCCGTAGTTGTAATATACCCTAGGAAGCTACCCTATAGGAACTTCCATCAGGACGACATGGCTTGAGCCCAAAAATACAGTATATATATATATATATATATATATATATATATATATATATAGTATATATATATATATATATATATATATATACAGTATATATATATATATATATATATATATATATATATATATATATATATATATATATTATATATATCAAGCTTCTAATTTAATACTTTTCCATTCATTATATCCTACTTTGCGCTTCATAGTCCTCAGCCATGTTGGTCTGAGTCTTTCTCGTGCTTTGTGGAGCCCATCTGAACTTTGGTGAACTATTCTCTTGTGAGGGAGTGTGAAGAGCATGCCCAAGCCATCTCCATTTACCTCTCATCATGATCTCTTCTACATTTGACACTCGAGTAATCTCTCTTATAGTTTAATTTCTAATCCTGTCCTGCTATTTAACTCCCAATATCCTTTTGATGGCTTTGTTCTCAAATATACTAAATCTATTGGAGATTGTTTCTTTGTCATAACGTGACTCATGTCCATAGAGTAACACCGATCTCACTAAACTGATATATAGTCTGATTTTTTATATGTAATTTCAGGAAATTTGTTTTCCAAATTTTACTTAATCTAGTAATTGTCTAATTGGCCTTTTTCAAAATTTCACTAAACTCCAATTGTAAAGACCCTGTGTTGGAGATCATAGTTCCTAATTACTTAAATGATTCTACCTCATTAATCATTTTCATTCCAATGATATTAAATCTTCCATTGCATACTAAGTCTGTCTTCTGTTTATCTTCAGCCCAACTTCGTGTGATATTTCATGCATTTTGGTAAGCAAGCATTGCAAATCCTGTGGTGTTCTGCTAAGGACAGCATCATCAGCATACTCTAGGCCTGCTAAATTTCTATCACCAATCCAGTACATTTTTTTTCCACAATTTCAGACTGTTCTACACATTACAAAATCCAAGAGGAAGATAAATAACATAAGTGACAACATATTCCCTTGGACGACTCCGCTGTTCACTGGAAATTCATTTTACAAGACTTGATTAACATTAACTTTGCACTTGCTATGCTCATGAACAGACTTAATCCAGTTTACATAATAAAGAGGAATTCCATAATAACGCAGAACTCTCCGCAAAATTGGTCGGTGCACACTTATCACAAAAGCCGTCTAAAGGGGATTTCTATATTCTACGCATTGCTGTACATATTAAAAAATTAAAACTGGGTCAGTGCATTTTCTACCTTTTCTAAATTTTGCTGGTTCATCTCTCAGCTCTTCATCAATCTTTCTCTCTAGTCACTTTAGAGTAAGCATATTATATATTTTCATAACTGATGTGTCATGCGTCTGTAATTATTGGAATTAGGCCAGCACTCCTAACTCCATTCATCAGGTTTAGCCTCTTCATGCTACATTCTACAAAATAATCTTGTAAGTAGTCTGGGAGTTACTTCATTTTCGGCCAATATCATCTCGGCAGTTATTCCATCATATCTCCTGTTCATGATCTCACTAGTGTGTTGCATCCAACGTTGTCTTTCTTCATCTTCTGTTGTTATAACAGATCCATCTCTCTTTTTGATTGGTATATACTTCTTTTCTTTGCCCCAGTTGACATTTTATTAGTAATTCTCTGAGCAATTCTTACACCATAGCCACTTCCTGAATTCATAGCTTTGTCAGCCTCATCTGCTTTACTGTCTAAATATTCTCTCCAGTCATTCCTGGCTTTTCTTTTGACATTACCATAAATAGTGGAATACTTAACATGCTCTACCTTGTAATTTTCATTACTTCCTCAAAAAATTTTCCACAATCAATTTGCTTTGGTCGCCTTTTTATAATAACCCAAATATTATTTAATACCCATGGCATTCTCCTTGTAACAGTGTGTCCCAAGACTTCACTACCAACTAACTGATATAATCTTAAAATCACACCATTCTTCATTAATTGTCTGCTCTTCGTCTCTTACTATCTAAAAGTGCAAATCGATTACTACATTCAGTTGCAAATGTTTCTCTGTGCTCTTATCTAAAAGGTTAGTTGTATCAAACCAAGGTATTCTATATACCTTTCTGCTGGGTGCTTTCAGTTTTAAGGTCAGTGTGGCAATGAACAGGTGGTGATCACTACCAATATCTGCACCTTTATAGCTTCTTACATTTCTCAGAATCGTCGTCCTCTCTTTATTAATGGTTACGTGGTCTATCTATTTTTTTTATTGCCACATGGTGAAGTCCATGTATATTTGTGGAAGTTCTTGTGTTGTAAAAGAGTACCTCTAGTGACAAGATTGATTGCTGAACAGAAACTTATGAAACGTGCTCCATTCTCATTTGTAACTTCTCCAAGACCCATGACACCCAACACATTCTGTATCCCTTGATTATCCTTTCCAACTTTAGCATTGAAGTTGCCAGTGTGTGTGTGTATACACACACATACACACGTATATATATATATATATGTATAAATTATTTATATATATATATATATATATATATATATATATATATATATATATGTGTGTATATGTATGTGTATTTATGTATATATATGTATATGGTTTTATGTATATATGTGTATATATGTATATGGTTATATGTATATACATGTGTATATATGTATATATATATATATATATATATGTGTGTATATATGTATTTATATGTGTATATGTTTATGTATATATATGTTTATGTATATATATATGTAGGCCTATATGTTTTTGTATATATATGTATATGTATGTATATGTGTGTGTATATATATATATATATATATATATATATATATATATATGTGTGTGTGTGTGTATGTGTGTGTATATGTATTTATATGTACATATGTATATGTATACATATGTACATATGTATATGTATATATATGTATGTATATGTTTATGTATGTATATATTTTGAAGTAGTTTTATGCTTTTGTCACTCTGCTTATAAAATGAGCCACTTATGATGAAAAAAAATTTAAATATCGCTTAATGGTTCTTTGATCACTTCGTACCCGTCTTCATTTGCAACCTAAGCAACTAATTCGCAGGCTAAAGGATTTCATTTAAGCAACAAGTGCTTTAAAGCCAAGGCAAATTCGTGGACATTGTTAAAAGTTTTACGCAGAAGGTGTTATATAAAGTACTTTAGGTAATTATAATGAAATACATTAGTGCTTATCATATAATACTTTTCAGTTTGATATTTTTTCTGGCATCTACTCACCTCGTAAACTCATCGTAATACTTGATGTTTTGACTGTAATTTGATTAATAGTTCTTATATAACTTTTTTGGTTATAGCTTCCGCAGATTGTTATTACTTGGATGCCTAAAGATATTTATAAAAAAGGGGAGTAAAGTTTTGATATTTAGTAATGATAGATATAAATCAGAATAATTAAGAAAGCGAAGAGGAGACTTCTACGATATTTATAATCTCATAATCTCCACATACCTCTTTCCGAGGTATGGTCTGTTTTTTTTTTCATAGTTGAATGGATGTTGAGAATATTTGAAATATGTCATTCGTATGAATAATTATGTGGAAGGGAGAAATCTTTTCTTCTCATGCAATAACTGGTAAAAAGATGTTTAGAGGGTATTGAAGAATTTTAAGAGCATTTTACTGTACTTTAAAAAATCTATATACATCGTCTCAACACAATTTTTTATATTAGTTTATCCCTGTTGACGCTATCTGCTAGCGACAATGTTTCAATCTTAAAAGCCAAGTCCTTTTCGGGTGACGAAAAATCGTAATGGAATGTATTTTTTGGGGGGTGGGGGGGGGGAAGTAAGTGATTAGCCACTTGCATTCCTACGCTTGAGAGAGTCATTTTGTTCTAGTATTTTTTTTTTTTTTTTTTTTTTTTTTTTTTTTTTGTATCTTGACAACTATTTTTTCAGTCATGAAAATTCGTTAAATGTATGAATAGATACATGATTAAGGCAGCGCCTAATATTATTACTCATTTATTTTTTTACTTGGCCAAGCAGTAAAGCTAATATAGATAGAAATTTGAATTCTATTTTGTAATGTACATGAGCAGATATTCTTTCTATTGATGATGCATAATTTTCAAATTATAGAAAACTTGTACTTAGAATAACAAAGGAAAACTGCGAAAAATTTCGTTTAGTGAAAGCAGAACTACAAGGAAATAATTTTATTTATTTTAATTAGTGGTGACTATTTTAGGTTAGACTTGAAATTTCCTCTACATCTCATTTTTAAGCAGAGTACCTGAGTGCTATTCTATAATGGTTATAGAAACTATTGAATGATAT
>NC_090769.1:42405833-42418333 GCF_036898095.1 Palaemon carinicauda | reverse complement strand
CATTAATGATTTTTCACAAGGCTTCAGAGAAGTTCATGACCTATCATACAAGCCCTCCACATCTTTGTTGAAACTCATGACTCCATTTTTTTGCAGTCATATTGACGTCAGTTCTTTAGGAGCGCCATCTTTATTTCAAAGCAGACTAATTTGTGAATCTTACGAGCTCCCTAAGAATTTAGGCTTGTGATTGGCATTGATCACAACTTCAATTCCATTTGTTGTCTCGATGCCCCTGCATTTTCTCTGCAATATTACAGTTTTTGCTCTGCTATCCATGCAGTTTTCTTCTTTGTCCGATAGAGCAGAATATTCCAAGGTTGCAAAGGTATTGATACAGATCTTTCAAAACTGGCATCTTAACATGTAAAGCTTTCTCGCTATATATAGGTATGTATACTGTATATGTATGTACACACACACATACACACACACACACACACACATATATATATATATATATATGCACACACACATACATATATATATATATATATATACATATATATATATAATTATATATATATATATATATATATATCTCCATGAGTAAAATTCATAGTGAAAAGGGATGTTCAGATGCAAAAGAACCAGAAGGAAAATAAAAAATATCTAATATAAGATAAGGTCCTGACTAGTTTCGTGACACTTCTTCAGAGGACTGGTTTATTGAACAAGGTCATTTTACATTTTATATGGCACAGTAAAGGTACGAACATAAATAGATGAATTTATAGAACAATAAGGCCAAACCAGCTATAGGGGATGTTCTAAGGTGCCAGGAATGGTAATTTCAGATTATTATTATTATTATTATTATTATTATTATTATTATTATTATTATTATTATTAAATGCTAAGCTACAACCCTAGTTGGAAAAACAGGATGCTATAAGCCCAGGGGACCCAACAGGGGAAAATAGCCCAGTGAGGAAAGGAAACAAGGAAAAATAAAATATTTTAAGAACAGAAACAACATTAAAATAAATATTTCCCATATAAACTATAAAAAGTTTAACAAAACAAGAGAAAAAGAAGTTAGACAGAATAGTTTTCCCGAGTATACCCTTATGCAAGGGAACTCTAATCCAAGACAGTGGAAGAGAATGGTACAGAGGCTATAGTACTACCCAAGACTAGAGAACAATGGTTTGATTTTGGAGTGTCCTTCTCCTAGAAGAGGTGCCTACCATAGCTAAAGTCTCTCTTCTAAACTACCCAAGAGGAAAGTAGCCACTGAACAATTACAGTGCGTAATTAACCCCTTGGGTGAAGAAGAATTGTTTGATAATCTCAGTGTTGTCAGGTAGGTCATGGATACTCAAAATAGGAATAAAATTTATGACAGAGCAGCACTCACAGTGAGCCACAACATCATTTTTTTATTCTAATCCAACCAACAGGTTTACTACAAACCAAATAGAGAATCTGCACCATCAGGCCACTTCATGCATGAGAAAACCCACAGGCCTGGAACTGGGTCTGACTGTTTAATATTGGCACCCACAAAAAGATTATAATGACTCTTCTAAGTGCACATGATTACTGTTCTGTATAGCCGTACCCTACTAATTGAAATAGCTCCAGGAAATGCTGTTGTATGAAACACGTGATTTCCAAAGTCTCTATTTACTACCATTCTTGAAGAAGGGAGCCTTTGTGCTCTTTGCAATAGAGGACATAAATTTTTTCAGAGGACACTGCTGATGGGATAGGAATCACCCATGGGCATGAAACGATTACTGGTGTATACCAGAAGGTGCAGTTTCTGTGAAAACTAGTTGCAGCACCCTTGGAGGTAGGTAATGCCCCGAATCTCTCTCATTCCATATTATTATTATTATTATTACTATCCAAGCTACAACCCTAGTTGGAAAAGCAAGATGTTATAAGCCCAGGGGCTCCAACAGGGAAAAATAGCTCAGTGAGGAAAGGAAATAAGGAAATAAATAAATGAAGAGAACAAATTAACAATAAATCATTCTAAAATAAGAAACAACGTCAAAACAGACATGTCATATAATAAACTATCAACAACATCAAAAACAAGTATGTCATAAATAAACTATAAAAAGACTATGTCTGCCTGGTCAACAAAAAAGCATTTGCTCCAACTTTGAACTTTTGAAATTCTACTGATTCAACCACCCGATTAGGAAGATCATTCCACAACTTGGTCACAGCTGGAATAAAACTTCTAGAGTACTGCGTAGTATTGAGCCTCGTGATGGAGAATTAAAATTAACTGCCTGCCTAGTATTACGAACAGGATAGAATTGTCCAGGGAGATCTGAATGTAAAGGATGGTCAGAGTTGTGAAAAATCTTATGCAACATACATAATGAACTAATTGAACGACGGTGCCAGAGATTAATATCTAGATCAGGAATAAGAAATTTAATAGACCGTAAGTTTCTGTCCAGCAAATTAAGATGAGAATCAGCAGCTGAAGACCAGACAGGAGAACAATACTCAAAACAAGGTAGAATGAAAGAATCAAAACACTTCTTCAGAATAGATTGATCACCGAAAATCTTGAAAGACTTTCTCAATAAGCCTATTTTTTGTGAAATTGAAGAAGACACAGACCTTATATGTTTCTCAAAAGTAAATTTACTGTCGAGAATCACACCTAAAATTTTGAAAGAGTCATACATATTTAAAGAAACATTATCAATACTGAGATCCGGATGTTGAGGAACCACCGTCCTTGACCTACTTACAATCATACTTTGAGTTTTGTTAGGATTCAACTTCATACCCCATAATTTGCACCATGCACTAATTCTAGCTAAATCTCTATTAAGGGATTCACCAACCCTAGATCTACATTCAGGGGATGGAATTGATGCAAAGAGAGTAGCATCATCTGCATATGCAACAAGCTTGTTTTCTAGGCCAAACCACATGTCATGTGTATATAGTATGAAAAGTAATGGGCCAAGAACACTACCCTGTGGAACACCAGATATCACATTCCTATAATCCCTATGGTGCCCATCAACAACAACTCTTTGAGATCTATTACTTAAAAAGTCAATAATAAAAAATCAAATATAAAGAACAGAAACCACATTGTGACCACTAATTTCAGGATCCTACCATATGACTTATCCAGAAAGGAAGTAGGGAAAGATGAGCAGTATACAACTCATTTTGTCTAAAAGCAAGCCACTGACTCAGGGCCAAGCCCTACTATTACACCCAGAGGTGGAACAAGAGTGGTCAGCCCTGATGACTGTGATCTTGCAAGTAAGTCAACTAAGAAAGATTGCTGTTGGTGATGATCACCCCACTATAAATTTATCTGAAATGTCTCTCTATGAGAAGATGGTCCAACTGCTAGATGGCACCCCTGACCTAAAACACAGTTGTCCCACAAGAGGGAGAGTTACATATTGTAATGTCTGCCCTCTGCACTCATGGAGAACTCCGGGGGTTGATGATGCCTAGATAGAAGGGGATGTATATGGGTCTGTAACAATAAGGCAAATCCTAAGATGTACTCATTACAAGTGGGCTCTTCATGCCCACACCTATTCATATGAAGCTCTATATGATATGGCACTGGAGGAGTTCTTCAAGGACAGCCCACAACTGAAAGAGATCTGTTCGAAGGCAAAAGAGGGAGTTATTATTATCATTATTATTATTATTATTATTATTATTATTATTATTATCATTATTATTATTTGCTAAGCTACAACGCTAGTTGGAAAAGCGGTAAGCTATTAGCTCAGGGGCCCCAACAGGGAAAATAGCCCAGTGACGAAAAGAAACAAGGAAAAATAATATATTTCAAGAAGAGTAACAACATTGAAAAAAATATTTCCTATATAAACTATAAAAACCTTAACAAAACAAGAGGAAGAGAAATTAGATAGAATAGTGTTCCCGAGTGTACCCTCAAGCAAGAGCACTCTAACCCAAGAGAGAGTGTAAGACCGTGGGACAGAAGCTATGGCACTACCTAAGACTAGAAAACAATGGTTTGATTTTGGAGTGTCCATCTCCTAGAGCAGCTGCTTACCATAGCTAAAGAGTCTCTTCTACCCTTACTTAGAGGAAAGTAGGTACTGAACAATTACAGTACAGTTAAGCCCTTGGGTGAAGAAGAATTTTTTGGTAAACACAGTGTTGTCAGGAGTATAAAGACAGGAAAATCTGAAAAGAACAGGCCAGACTATTCGGTGTATGTGTAGGCCAAGGGAAAGTAAACCGTAACCAGAGAGAAGAATTCAATGTAATACTGCCTGGCCAGTCAGAGGACCTCATAACTCTCTTGTGGTAGTATCTCAACGGGTGCCTGGTACCCTGGGCAACCTACTACCACCTACACCTGCCTGTTCGGAGGGGAGCAAGTACACAAAAGCTGAGCATGTGAAACAAGCAAACATTACCCTACTTGAGGCCTTGACAACTACTGATGGTATCATAGTTTACTAATAATGGAATCATCCGATATTCAAGAAACAATGTTCAAGACAATGATGGACTACCTACATCGAGTGAAAGACATCTCATTCTTTGTCGCTAAATTCTGGAATATTGTCATGGAGATTCATCTCCATGCAGTGTGCAGTTAAGCAAGCACTTCTCCGCTTCTGACTGAATTTAATACAATAGGCTTTGACCCAAATGCATCATAGACATGCATGATATGAGGAGCAATTATCTTGAAATCTGAGAAAAGCTACAAGCAGTCAGCATTGTAGTCACAAAGAATGACATTCCCTTTGCATTTGTCGAGGCAGACCATGCATGAGAGCACCTGAACAAGCTAATGAAAATTCAGTATGGAGTCGTCAGCATCCTAAACGATGTAAATGCTAGACAGCGGATGCTCAAAGTCCACCAAAACTCTCACATGTTGCGCAAGAAATCAATAGTCAGTTTGACTGTGAACCTGACAAAACCAGAGAGCATCATGACCTTCAGCCGAGAACTGTCGAGACGGAGCATCATATTGTCAAAATGATTAAGGCAGCCATACTGGAATATAAAAGCCCATTTGCTGCCGAAGGTGTCAAGTTGCACAATGTGATCATTCATGCCTATATCACAAGTAAGTATGTATTAATAATCTTAAATGCTTATGTGACGGGTGATAAATGTAGATATCAGCCTATGGGCACCAGTAATGGAGATCAACAATATATTCTTGTTTGCAAATAAAAAGTGACCCAACTATGTTTTCCACTCTGGCTAGCTTTATCTGGCATCCCACTCCCTAAAAGGTATCTACATCAAGACTATCTCCAAACTGTGATGGCAGCTCTTCTGCAAGCATGAGGCAGAAAGTGACAAGCTATCGCTTACCCTTTGAGCTCTAAGACAAGATGTCCTGAGACTCCATGGCCAAGCAAGAATATGGGGACAAGCTAGCATTGTTCTGCATGATTCTCAGTTGGATCCCATTGCAGAATGACTAACACAAGGAATCGAATGGCCAGCCTAAACAAACTAAGACAGATGCTCCAATGGAGATCATTGAGATGGTTGACTACCAATGTAAAGCAAACTGTTGTTCTGCCAGATGTTCTTCCGCAACAAAAAACTTATCTTGCACCGATCTTTGCCAGTGCGACAGGAAGTGTCGAAATGACAAGGATTCACACATCAAGTATGAAACAGATAATGACAATAATGCAAATAACACGTAACGACTCCTTGGTTTCCTCAAAGATTAAACCCCTTTTTCACATGAACTACATGCTGGTTCTTAATAGACACTTGCTTACTTGAACGTTAATGTCTGATCATTTGTAAAACTTTCAATATATCAGAATATATCAATCAAATGAGCTACTGGTTGCATATAGCTTAATTATTTTATTACCATTTGATCCATTGGCCCTGAAATGGTAGGTTAGCTCTCCAAATCCTATTTAAAGGATATTTAGAAGCTGAGAAAGCGACGACAACGTTTCTTAAGTGCAGCCATTTTGAAAAATCTAAGATAGCTGACATATGAGTATCAGGGCAAATTGAAACGTTGTATTTCTGATTGCTTATACAAGTTTACAAACATGTATAGTTTGGATACTCTCCACAAAAATCTGGAAAAATTACATAGTGAGCCTGACTTTTTGAAAGCGCATTAAGGGATTTGATTTCTATGGGACAGGAAAGGTTCAGGAGGTACCTGATTGACACTTCAACATTTAATTAGTATGATTTTTTATAGTTTTCGGCATTTTTGGGAAAGGATATTATTATTATTATTATTATTATTATTATTATTATTATTATTATTATTATTATTATTATTTGCTAAGCTGCAACCCTAGTTGGAAAAGCAGGATGCTATAAGCCCAGGGGCTCCAACAGGGAAAACAGCCCAGTGAGGGAAGGAAACAAGGAAAAAAATTAATTGTTTTAAGAACAGCTACAATATTAAAATAAATATTTCTATATATAAACTATAAAAACTTTAACAAAACAAGAGGAGGAGAAAGAAGAGAGAACAGTGTGCCCGAGTGTACCCTCAAACAAGAGAACTCTAACCAAGGCAGTGGAAGATCATGGTACAGAGGTTATGGCACTACCCAAAACTAGAGAACAATGGTTTGATTTTGGAGTGTCCTTCTCTTAGAAGAGCTGCTTACCATAGCTAAAGAGTCTCTTCTACCCTTACCAAGAGGAAAGTAGCCACTGACCGATTACAGTGCAGTATGTTAACCCCTTGAGAGAAGAAAAATTGTTTGTAATCTCAGTGTTGTCAGGTGTATGAGGACAGAGGAGAATATGTAAAGATGGGCCAGACTATTCGGTGTATGTGTAGGCAAAGGAAAATGAACCGTAACCAGAGAGAAGGATTCAATGTAGTACTGTCTGGCCATTCAAAGGATCCCATAACTCTCTAGCGGTAGTATCTCAACGGGTCGCTGGTGCCCTGGCCAACCTATTACCTATATTGAATACATGTAAAAGAATTAGTCAGGAGGGCATAATATATATATATATATATATATATGTATATATATATATATATATATATACATATATGTATATGTATATATATATATATATATATATACATATGTGTGTGTGTGTGTGTGTGAATTTAAAATGATAGAAGCTTTTCCTTTGTCACAGGTCCATTAATATATATTCTTTCTTTCAATTTTCCTTCAAATTCTGATACGTCATGTGGGTCTAATTGTAAAGATTGGATAAGCTAAGACTAAGAGGATAGTATGATATGAGTTACGTTTTACTCATCTCTGTTATTAGGGTTGAGATTTATTTGCTGCAAGTTTCCTTTTAAATGAAGTTGTAATATTTCCCATTTCTTTAGTTATTTGATTTTCTTTGAGTATTTCATGCTTGGCCAGCTAGGGTTTGTAAAACAGTAATGAATAATTAATTATCTTGCATTATCTCAGTTATTCAAGCAACAACGTGGAACCTCCATTTTTTTTTCAAGATTAAAGTATTGCAAGGGGGAAGCCATCTATTTAGTTGCAATCCATCATTTGAGATAAAATCCTGTTATGATGCTAGTTTATTTTATGTAATTGTTACCTTTTTGACTTCCCCAATTGTTTTTTAGGTTTTTGATTAAGATACTTTCTTGCCACGGACCTGGTCAGCCCTTACATAGGTCGTTCATTATATATATATATATATATATATATGTGTATATATAATATATTTATGTATGTGTGTATATATACATATATTATATATATATATAATATACATATAAGAGGGTTCATTGCCTTCGGGCCATATAATTAAAATGGATTTTATGTTCACAATTAATAATAAAACAAATTCCTGCAAACAAACAAAACAATACTTGAAGCAGTGTCCATGGGATAAGAATATTCCTACTAATATCCCCTCTGCCATAATTTACTCATATGTGAGAAAAGTGAAGAAGAGTGGATTGAATTATGAAATGACTTAAATAGTAGTGTAAAAGGACTGAGTAAAAGGAATTATGTAGTTGTGATTGGGGACTCAAATGCCAGAGTGGGTGCTGGTAGAAGGTGTCATTGGGAAGTATGGCGTACCAGGGGAAAATGAGAGTGGTGAGAGACTGCTAGATATGTATGTTGAACAAGAGTTGGTGATAAGTAGTAGTTTTTTTTTTTCAAGTAGAAAGGTATAAATAAGTATATATGAGTAAAAGTGGCAAATGAAAAAGTGGTAGAAAGTGCATCGATGGATTATGTGTTGATAAGAAGGATGTTTGGAAGATTGAAAGATGTGCAAGTGTTTAAGGGTAAGACTAACGGTATATATGATCCTTTTTTGTTGAAGGAAAACTAGTAACAAAAGAGTGGTAGAATAGAATGGGGGGATGTAAAAGGGAGGTAGTTAAGGTGGAAGAGTTGAAATACACCAAATGTAAAAAGTAAATACCCAGAAAGATTGAAAGTTGATCTAGAGGAGTGGAAATTAATAAAAGAAAAGTTTGGCGGGCTTGCAAGTGATGTGTGTGGTAAGAGGATCTATAGAGGCAGCTTGAGGAAGGGTAGTGAGTGGTGGAATGAAGGAGTGAAGATGAAGGTGGAAGAGAAAAAGAGGGTATTTGAAGGATGGCTACAGAGTAATAGTATAAAGAAATATGAAAGATATAGAGAGAAAAATGTGGGAGTGAAAAGTAGGTAGCTGAAGCAAAGAGGGCCGTGGACTGGAGGTATGATCAGAGATTGGGTCATTCGTATGAAGAGAAAAAGAATAGGTTTTGGAAAGAAGTGAAGACATTAAGGAAAGTGGGATTCAGGAATGAAGAGACAGAGAATGATGAAAATGGAAGGATTGAAAAGAGATGAGGCAAGGTAAAGGTAGGCTGAATATTTTGAAAGGTGACTGAATCTCTAAAATAGCAATTTCTGAGAGATTTATATATATATATATATATATATATATATATATACAAACCTAATAATAATATTTTTTTTTAAATGCATTATTTGTTTTTAGGGTGACTCCACGTCTGAAAGAAAGATACATTTAGCCGACTTATAGTCATATGCCAAGGCCCATGACCAATATCATTGCTTTTGAAAAATAATTAAAATTTTAATCACATCCTTCCTAAGCAAATCTTTATGAATCTGAAATTGTTACATGACCATCAAATATATTTTTGCCCATTAATGTTTTTCTTTCTGTAGAATAAATTTCTAATGTATTTAGTTGGTAAGTATGGATCAGTTCTTCAAGAAATTCGATTAATAGGAATGAAAGCTATATACTGTAGATGGACAAGGATAAATATCTAATAGCTAAGTGAATTGTCTAAGAAATTGTTAAATGAATGAGGAGATTTTATTTATAAAATATGAATGAATCATGGCCTATATGAAGCTCAAATGAAATGACGATATGTTATCTATCATAAAATAAATAGTCTATTTGATTCTGTCTCATTTACGTATGTGTCCTCTTTTTCAATATTTTTGAGATTCTTTAATTAAACTATCAGCTCATAAAACATTCTGTATATTTCACTGCTCATTTTTTAATTGTTTTTCTTCTTTATTTTATTCACGAGTTTTATTATATCATTATGTATATATATTTATATATATATATGTGTGTGTATATATATATATATATTTATATATATATATATATATATATTGTGTGTGTGTGTGTGTGTGTATGTACATTTTTTCAATTAAAAACCCCGCCAGTTATATCTTATTTTCCAGGGAATTCTACTTGATTCTTTAGATCTTACCTGTGATTACGTCTGGATTTTAGATAGGATTCAAATGATTTCACTCTTTCCAAATACAAGTTTGTCTTAACCTTCCTTCCTCCTAAATGAGCCAGCTAATAGTGAGAGTCAACATTTAAGGGTAAAATTACGAACTCGACTTGTGGAACAAGTACACTTCATTCAAAGAAGGAACACGATCAAGTTAGTGGCCCCTGGGGACAGGACTCAAGACGGCTTTCAGGATTTGAAAGGGCAGAGAAGGAGGCTGGTGAAATAAGGTAAGAAGTACCTGGACAGACATGAATTGCTCTAAGTACTGGAATGAGATGCAGAAATGACGCAGTGTTGACATAGAGTAGGTACTGTTCAAATCTTTGCCCGGGTCTAAAGATTGTCAGTACCATGCAATACTGCGTTTACTAATGAATCAATGTTTAAGAAATACACAGATTAGATGAAAGTCTAGATAAATTATATGCCCCTTTCTCCTTCCTTAGACGTTATGTGCAATGCCTTTCGTATTAGGGTACATTCATTCAGCATACTTAAAAAGGGACCAGAGGTGAGATAGTTTTAGCTAAACTTGGCGACGGAAAGTCTCGTCTCTAGAGACGTTAAGTATCTGGCTAAAGCATATTAATTTTTCCCATTTAATATGTGTTTTGGTTGTTCTGATTATCCAAACACAGCTACACACACAAATATCATGGATACATATTGCTTTGTATATAAGTACCGATTTAGCTCCTAAAGTAAACATGATCAACGCCGTAAAACTAAAGAATGATTACTATTAAAAAAAAAACCCTTATAGCAAGCAATAGTGAGCAAAACAAAAGGCCTTCGATTTAGGATAACTTGATTGGTGACTTTCCACATAATGATTATAAAACATTTTGAGTGTAATATAGCGAGCAGAGGTGGATCACTCCAAAGTAAGCTATAAAGGAGTGCCTCTGACGTTATTTGCGTCTCTAAAACCGAAGACATTGAGGAAAGTTGGCATGATGAATTCAACCATCAGGAGAAACGAAAAAATACAAACGTATAATTTAGATTAAAAGCGCATATTCTATCTCTACAATTTACCAGATATATTCATGATATAATTTGTAAGTTTGCATATCAAAGCCAGGAATAACTTTGATAATACCTGTTGAAAAATGTAGAAACATGGCCTATAATTTAATGGCCATTTAGAAAATCCCATTATTGGTCTTAGGGAGTATAAAAGTACATATTTCATTACATTCAAATAAAAAATATACACTATTTTGATTATCGCAAACATTTGTAAGTACTTAAAAAAAGATTACAAGTCGATAGAAATCAGGGGAAATTATTTCGGCATATAAGTGTATCGACTAAGAAAGTGGTACAGATGTTATAGTCAGAAAAGAAAGGGAACTGCTCGACTGAGAGAGCCTGTGTTTGGATTAAAAGATAATAAATTCAATTTATTCACAAAGAGAACACAGGTAATTTATAATAGAATTTAAAATGAACCCCATGGCAAACTGCAATAACTGTACACGTCTACACACACTACGAAAAAACTCACACACACAAACACACACACACACACACATATATATAATATATATATATACATACGTATATATATTTATATATACATAGGGTATATATAAATATATATATATATATATATATATATATAGATATATATATATATATATATATATGTACATATATATATATATATATATATACTGTACACACACACACACACACATATATATATATATATATACTGTATATATATAATTATATACTGTACACATATATTTATAATATATATATATATATATATATATAGAGAGAGAGAGAGAGAGAGAGAGAGAGAGAGACTAGTGCACGCAATCAATAAAAAATTACTGCTAAGTATATAGATATACATGCACAGGGCAGACAGACCTCTCTCTCGCCAGGGAATAAATACTCCCTCTCCCCACTACTATAAGAGGGACGGGAGGGTTGTGCGTGACCGAAAAAAATATATATTCATATGTTTATATATAGCCAGACACTTGCTCTATATTATGCAGAATAATTACCGTAGATACTGTATAAATAAATATATATATACTTGCATATATATATGTATATATATATATATATATATATATAAACTATACACACACACATATATATATATATATATATATATATGTATATACATATATGTTATGTATACATATATACTAAATATATATATAATACTATATATGCATATATACATATAGTATACTTATATATATATATATATACCAGTATATATATATATATACATTTTTATATATATACTGTATATCTATATATAATATAATGTTAGAACAGTAAATATAGCAAATAACGTACAATCTCAAATACTGCATACTGTATTAAAATACAACACTCGAACACACACACACACACACACATATATATACTATATATATCTAAAAATAATGTTAAAGAATAAATTTTACGTCTTCATAATGTTAAGACATAAGACTATGTAATGGTTAATTTATAATTACTTTTCCTTTATGTAATTACCCTTGACCCACTTTTGAATAGACCCTTTTACCTGTTACCCGTTGTTATCGGGAAAAAATGTTTACTTCGGTACTGACTTAGTTAGCCGAAGCAGTCTGGCAACGAATTGTCTCCGACTCGGAAGCCACACTCTCGTAGGAGATTTTAACCTTGTGCTTTTATCACTAGGACTTGGATGGATAAGATTTTCTCCTACTTTAAAAGCCTTATGTACCAGCCATGATCGTGGTGTAGATTGATCCTTGGGAGTGACCTACTA
>NC_090769.1:42360928-42400333 GCF_036898095.1 Palaemon carinicauda | reverse complement strand
CTCAGTCGGGAAGTTGGAGGCTGACATTGCCGGACGCCAATTCGGCGAGGACCTCCCCAAGTTGTCAGATTTTCTTCTGTGCAGGGAGCAGGAGACAAAAGAAAGACTTGCCGCCTCTCTCTCTTCAAACTATCATAGAGACAATGGCAAGCGATACCCAGAATCCAAATATGTTTATGGTTGTTGCCAAAGCACATCTGGCGACTGTTACGAAGGACCTGTATGCCTTTATCAAAGCCAGAAGAGCTTGCAGAGAGTTCGTGTTCGCCTCGGCTGCGGGGAGACATGAACCGAGGAAGCAGATATCGTCCAGTATTTGGGGAAAAGACCTCTTCCCAAATGAAGTGGTCAAGGAACTAGTTGACAAAGCTGCCACGGAGAATAGGAACCTTCTGCAGAAGTGGGGCTTGTCAATGAAGTGGAAGTCTTCCCCGGATGAAGGTCCCCAACCTAAGAGGAAGACAAAGAGGCCAAGGGCGCCCTCTCGCCCCCATTGACAACAACAACTTCCCGCGGCCGCGTTGCCCCAGGTGGTAGTATAACCATCTATTACCTACCAATTGGTACCCCAGCAAATGGCGACACAGTCGCCAGCCTTTACCCCGGCTTTTGAGAGGCAGTCTACTACCTTTCGGCCGAAAGCTAGAGGTTCATTCAGAGGTTCCTCTAGACGCCCCTCGAAAGGCAGAGGGTAATAAAGGTGGACGCGGCCAAGGAAGCAAGTCCTCTGGTTAACAATACAAAAGAGATGCTTCCGGTAGGGGAAGACTATTCTCTTTCTGGGATCGCTGGACCTTCGATCCCTGGGCCCACAGCCAAATCAAGAATGGACTGGGTTGGAGCTGGAATGTAGCTACACCATCTTTCCCTCAATTCTTCCAACACTCAACACCCGTTCTGGAAGAATATGTCCAAGAACTCTTGGACAAGAGAGTAATAAAGAGGGCAAAGTCTATCAAATTCCAAGGAAGGCTGTTTTGTGTTCCCAAGAAGGACTCACACAAACTCAGTCATTCTGGACTTGTTGCCACTCATCAAGTTCATAGTAAACCACAAGTTCAGGATGTTAACCCTTCAACACATAAGGACCCTGTTGCCCAAGAAGGCATACGCAGTCGCCATAGACATGGTAGACGCCTATTGGCATATGCAAATCAATCGGCAAATTTCCTCCCTACATAGGATTCAAGCTACAGAAGAAACTATACGTCTTCAGAGCTATGACCCTCGGATTAAACATAGCCCCAAGGATCTTCACGAAGCTTGCAAACAGTCTATCAACTATGCCTAAAAGGAGTTCAGGTAGTGGCCTACCTGGACGATTGGGTGGTGTGGGGCAGCATCCGAAACAGAATGCATGCAAGCCTCCAAGACAGTGATCCAGTTCTTGGAACATCTGGGATTCAAGATCAATGCCAAAAAGTCTCGACTTTCTCCAGCTCAAAAGTTTCAATGGCTTAGAATTCATTGGAACTTAGTCACACCGCCTCTCCATTCCATCAAAGAAGAGGAGAGAGATAGCGGGATCTGTCAGGAGACTTCTAAAATCCGATCGGATATCAAGACGCCAACAGGAGAGAGTGCTGGGCTCCCTTCAGTTTGCTTCAGTGACAGACAGTGCTAAGAGCACAATTAAAGGATGCAAAAGGAGCCTGGAGAAGATACGCATCAAACGCTCGAAGAGATCTAAGAAACCGATACCGACTCGTCTGCGATCACTTATCAAGCCGTGGTCGGAGGCCAAGCACCTAAGGAAATAGGTACCCTTACAACCACCTCCACCTTCAGTCACCATTCACACGGACGCCTCAAAGGAAGGATGGGGAGGTCACTCTCACCATCGGAAAGTCCAAGGGACTTGGTCCTCTCTATTCAAGACCTTCCATATCACATTCTGGAAGCCATGGTAGTTTTTCTAACTCTGAAGAAACTGAATTCTCGCTGCTTGACCCACATAAGACTGGTTCTAGACAGCGAAGTGATAATAAGATGTCTGAATTGACAAGGCTCGAGATCACTCCAAATCAACCAAGTGATGTTGGCCATCTTCCGTTTGGCGGTAAAGAAGAGATGGCACTTATCAGCAGTTCACCTCCAAGGGTTCTGCAATGTGACGGCGGAAGCTCTATCCAGGCTTACACTGATAGTCAGAATGGTCCCTAGACGCAGGATCATTCTCCTTCATCTTTCGGTAAGTCCCAAAACTGCAAATCGACCTCTTCGCGACGAGCGACAAGAAGCAGCTACCTCGTTACGTAGCCCCATACGAGGATCCTCGATAGTGGAAGCAGTGGACGCGATGTCCCTAGATTGGAACAGATGGTCCAGGATTTACCTGTTCCCTCCACCCAATCTTCTGTTGAAAGTCCTCAACAAACTGAGATTCTTTCAGGGAACGGCAGCTATAGTGGCTCACAAGTGGCCGAACAGCATCTGGTTTCCTCTAATATTGGAATTGCGACTGAAGCTGGTCCCGTTGCCGGATCCAGTTCTGACTCGACAAGTGCAGAAGTCGACTGTCTTTGCTTCATCACAGAAGACCCGAAACCTTCATCGCAAGATTTTCTCTCCTTAGCAGTCAAGGAAAGGTTTGGGATTTCGAGAGACAGTATAAACTTTTTAGAAGAATATAAGTCTAAATCTACCAGAAGACAATATGAGTTGCCCTGGAAGAAATGGGTTGCCTTTGTCAAGGCAAAGAAGCCAAAAGAAATCTCAACAGATTTCTGTCTATCATTTGTGACGAAGCAGGGAGAAGGTTGTGACTCAAAGGCAGGAAGCAATCAACTGAGTTTTTCTTATTAAGGAACACTCTCCTTTATATACAAAACCTCAAGGCAACAGGAAAATACATGTTCGAGAAAGTGACAATGTTACAGAGGTAAACCAGACATGAATTTTCATGTTTGTTTTAGTGCGAGGGAAGAGCAAAGATACAAGCATAATATATACAAAAGGAATTATGTACAATTGTGTGACACACGGTTGGTAGCCTACTTGGCTCCCCCTCTAAAAATGACATATTGATCATGTTAAATAGGTGCCCTGAATCTGGAGAGGTAGTAGTAAAAACTGCGCCAATTAGCGGCAGTGAGTGGCTGTAGAAGTCGTTGGTTTGGGTGCGAGCGAGTGGTGGATGATGGGTGGCTGTGTTGCCGCTCCGGCTCGTCACGGGGTTGGCGAGTGTGTCCTACGGCATTCATAGGCTTGTGTGTCCTATGGCATTCATAGGCTTGTGTGTCCTACGGCATTCATAGGCTTGTGTGTCCTACGGCATTCATAGGCTTGTGTGTCCTACGGCATTCATAGGCTTGTGTGTCCTACGGCATTCATAGGCTTGTGTGTCCTACGGCATTCATAGGCTTGTGTGTCCTACGGCATTCATAGGCTTGTGTGTCCTACGGCATTCATAGGCTTGTGTGTCCTACGGCATTCATAGGCTTGTGTGTCCTACGGCATTCATAGGCGTGTGTCCTACGGCATTCATAGGCGTGTGTCCTACACCATTCATAGGCCTACGGCATTCATAGGCGTGTCCTACGGTATTCACGTCAGCTTCGGTTGAAGTTGAATAGGTGTCCTCTTCATCACGAGTGGAGGCGTTGGAGGTTTTGATGATCATGAAGTTGCTGTCCATTAGGCCACGAAGTAGGTTCACCTCACGAGGAGAGCCGTCCGCGGCAGGTTGCAGGCGAGTGATACTGGTCATTTTCCCGAGGGTGAGCGAAGCCCTTTGTTCCCCCAACGGTTGTTGTGAGAGCTGAAAAAGCGTTGCTATACGGGCGGCTGGCGACGGCGAGTACTGCTGCAGAGGGTATGCGTTGACGGCGTCATAGTAGCGATGAGAGGCTGTGGGGGAGAGTGGGGTGGGGGTAAAGGCGGGAGGAGCGAGTCACTCCGGGGTCACCAATGTGACGAAGCAGGGAGAAGGTTGTGACTCAAAGGCAGGAAGCAATCAACTGAGTTTTTTTTTATTAAGGAACACACTCCTTTATATACAAAACCTCAAGGCAACAGGAAAATACATGTTCGAGAAAGTGACAATGTTACAGAGGAAAACCAAACATGAATTTTCATGTTCGTTTTAGTGCGAGGGAAGAGCGAAGATACAAGCATAATATATACAAAAGGAATTATGTACAATTGGGTGACACACGGTTGGTACATGGCTCCCCCTCTAAAAATGACATATTGATCATGTTAAATAGGTGCCCTGAATCTGGAGAGGTAGTAGTAAAAACTGCACCGATTAGCGGCAGTGAGTGGCTGTAGAAGTCGTTGGTTGGGGTGCGAGCGAGTGGTGGATGATGGGTGGCTGTGTTGCCGCTCCGGCTCGTCACGGGGTAGGCGAGCGTGTCCTACGGCATTCATAGGCGTGTCCTACGGCATTCATAGGCGCGTGTCCTACGGCATTCATAGGCGCGTGTCCTACGGCATTCATAGGCGTGTGTCCTACGGCATTCATAGGCCTACGGCATTCATAGGCGTGTGTCCTACGGCATTCATAGGCGTGTCCTACAGCATTCACGTCAGCTTCGGTTGAAGTTGAATAGGTGTCCTCTTCGTCACGAGTGGAGGCGTTGATGGAGGTTTTAATGATCATGAAGTTGCTGTCCATTAGGGCACGAAGTAGGTTCACCTCACGAGGAGAGCCGTCCGCGGCAGGTTGCAGGCGAGTGATACTGGTCATTTTCCCGAGGGTGAGCGAAGCCCTTTGTTCCCCCAACGGTTGTTGTGAGAGCTGAAAAAGCGTTGCTATACGGGCGGCTGGCGACGGCGAGTACTGCTGCAGAGGGTATGCGTTGACGGCGTCATAGTAACGATGAGAGGCGGTGGGGGAGAGTGGGGTGGGGGTAAAGGCGGGAGGAGCGAGTCACTCCGGGGTCACCAATGTGACGAAGCAGGGAGAAGGTTGTGACTCAAAGGCAGGATAATAATAATAATAATAATAATAATAATAATAATCAACTGAGTATTTTTTTATTAAGGAACACACTCCTTTATATACAAAACCTCAAGGCAACAGGAAAATACATGTTCGAGAAAGTGATAATGTTACAGAGGAAAACCAGACATGAATTTTAATGTTCGTTTTAGTGCGAGGGAAGAACGAAGATACAAGCATAATATATACAAAAGGAATTATGTACAATTGTGTGACACACAGTTGGTACATTCTTTATTCATCTTCATGAACAAGGATTAGCAGCCAACACGATTTTTACGTGTAAATCTGCCTTGACTAGACCCTTGCTGTATGCCTTCCAGGTAGACTTCTCTAATGAAATCTTTAACAAGATCCCCAAGGCCTGCAGCACCTCAGAGGCCCATTTCGTGGTCCTTGGATAAGGTTCTTCATTTGGCATCAACTCTGAACAATGAAGATTGCTCTCTGAAAGATTTGACCCAAAAGTTATATTCCTATTTGCACTAGCCTCGGGAGCCAGAGTTAGCGAAATAGTGGCCCTTTCGAGAGGTGAGGGCCATATTCAGTTCATGGAAAGGGGAGAACTGAATCTTTTTCCTGACCCAACGTTTCTCGCTAAAAATGAGCTACCCACCAAAAGGTGGGGTCCCTGGAGAATCTGCCCTCTGAAGGAAGATTTATCTCGGTGTCCAGTAGAGTGCCTAAAAGTCTATCTTCGTAGAACTTCAGACTTTAGGGAAGGACAGCTTTTTAAGGGAGAAACTTCTGGTTCAAATTTGTCTCTGAAACAACTAAGGGTGAAGACTACCTCCTTCATTCGCAGAGCGGATCCGGACAGTACCCACGCAGGTCACGATCCGAGAAAGATGGCTTCATCTCTTAATTTCTTCCAAAATATGGATTTCGAAAGTCTTTGCTCGTATACTGGATGGAAGTCATCCAGGGTGTTTTTCAAACAATATGCAAAGCAAGTGCAATAGATGAAGAGGTTTGAGGTGGCGTCAGGTAGCGTGCTAAAGCCTGCCGCTTAGAAACTGTGAGGAAAAGTGAATTAATTGGGACTTTTATGTGAAGGGTGTACATGCTGACTCCCTACGGAGCAACATGTTAGTTAAGTGAAGTGTCACCATGGTGACACTATGGACTGTTCCAATTGTAAAAGGTGAAAGAAGCATAAAAGAATAACACGTGTGCCATGCGTACTGTTACGCAAGTGTGAAGAGACTGTAATGACAGAAATTTGAATAAGAAAATTTACAAAAATTTTCCTTTCTGAGTTGCTTTAAGTGTTTCTTTTCAGATGAAACAAGTATTTCTGATATTACTTCTTTATTTATGCTTTTAAAATTTTTTTCCAATAACATTTTATACTGTACTATAAAATGCAAATTGACTTCATACTTTATTGATTATCAATAAAGTTATAATTGAATTTTTGCCTCTTATTCGCCCCAAAATTCAGATAAATAAAAACGTGGTTGAGCATTTATTGATCACCCTCTTATTTTGCATATATATAAGGGAACATCTATAAATATTTGTTCCAACAGGTAAACAAAACATCTGTGTGTGTACACATCAGGATTTGTCAGTCTTTGATTACAACTGACTTAGTATACCTTGATTGTAATGCTGACTTATACAAACAATTGTTTCTACATGGATTTAAACCTGTCTATCTTTGCATACAGCTAGCCCAGTAGACCCAGGGAGGTGTCGGTAGTTCATACATACATTTGTTCCTTTCCAAATACAAACTCTGATTGAAAAGGTATATGGTGAGATGAGTATACCTGTTTGTTTGCTAGGTTGTTCATATGAAATATGCAATCCTCGAGACTTTTTCCAGAGTCTGGCATGAATCTTCCCTGTAGGGGGCAGGAAGCTCTAACATAGTTCATGATTAGTTGAAATGGTGTATGGTAACATCATACGTCTCTAGGTCTCAATGACCAAGGAAAGTCTGTCTTGAGGTTTAGCCACTAATAGAAAATCCAGAGATACATTAATGCTCTGGTAAACTTCCATCAGGATGACATGGCCTGAGCACAAAAAAACTGATCTTGAGCGAAGCGAAAAATCTATCTTTGGGTGAGATAGCCATGTCGTCCTGATGGACCCGCCATCCTTTTTATAAAAGGGGTGGATCAATCCCTCCCAAAACTACTGTATCTGTAGCACCTCGCTTAACGCTACAAGGAATAAAGATGGCGGACGGATATGACGTCTTCTAAGTACTCAAAACAGTAAGGAGTGGTGCCTTAATAACGGCTCCCCTTTCGTTTCTTGCCACTTTCCCTCTCGAAGCATAAACGCTATTCGGGGTGAAGATTGCTATGTGGCATGTAAAGAATATGTGCTATGATATTATGCGATATCCCTAAAAGTAAAAGTTAGGGATATTCGCGCCAGGGGTTAGAATTCTGGATACCTTAAGGTAAAATTCTCTGGGAATATTACTGTAGTCAAATATACCCTAGGAAGCTACTTTAAAGGAACTTCCATCAGGACGACATGGCTATCTCACCCAAAAAATAGATTTTTCACTTTGCTCAAAATCCATTTTTTGGGCTCGGGCCATGTTTTCTTGATGGAAGCATACCAGAGAATTAAACATTAAATCACTATAGCTGTGGGTTTGTGTATGTGCCTTCTACCTTGAATGGATTTCCTTATCTGGTCTACTAGACCTATATGTGAAATTCCTGGTAACTGTCATTTCCACTAAGCCTGGAGCTGGTTTAGTGCTTCCTGCCCCCTGCATGGAAAGTGTCGACATCGGCAATAAGGATTCAAGGTTTGTATTTCCGTAGGAACAGAATTGAAAACTTTAGAGCCTCCTTTTACTTTCCATGGAAATCTGTATCCTGATTTCAAGTTCTAGGCCCTTATAGGGATTAAATAAAACTCTCGCATGTTTTTTTTTGGTCTGTAACTGAGGTAGCAGTAATAAGACGCAAATACGTTGTAGTATTTTTATTTTGCAACTAAATTGTCAAATGTAGTCACAATAGAGTATGAATCTGATCCAGCATAAAAACACATCAAGGTCCATATTTTCTCCTGTAGAAAAAAATATATAATTTCATTATCAGAATAATGCCACTCAATGGAGATGTGAAACCAAATCTGTCTGACATGTTCAGATTTTTTGAAATGCATAAAGACTGATGCCAACGTTTACTAGGCACTGGTGTTATTGGTCAGATATGCACCTATATGGAACAGTATGTTAATCATCGTTGTGATTTGCACTAGAAAGTAAGTATACTCATGCACCCGATGCACTGTTAAGTCCCAAAACAGTTAGCTGTTCATCGCAGCACTAGACGACGGGTTTAATGACACTACCCGCTGCCACCACAAAATGTTTTATTTCATGTACCTGGTTCGCATACTGTTTGTAGAAGACCCTGGATGATCTCCACCCAGTGTATGAGCGAAGTTTTTCAAAGTCCATATGTTGAAAGAAATTCAACGAAGAAGCAACTTTCCTCGGAACAGGCCCTGCAGGTGTACTGTCAGGATCCGCTTTGCGAATAAAGTAGTAAAGTAGGAGAGCTTTGCTCTCGGTCGTCTTAGGGATAGGTTTGATTCTGAAGTTAAGCCTCCGAAGAGCTGTCCTCCCTTGAAGTCTGAAGTTCTTCGAAGGTAGACCTTAAGAGACACTACTGGGCACAGAGTCATCTTCCTTCAGTGGGCAGATTCTCCAAGGACCCCACCTCTTAGTGGGTAGCTCATTATTGGCAAGAAAGGAAGGATCAGGAAAAAGGTTCAGTTTTCCTGTGTCTAGGAACTGAATATGGCCTTCGTTTCTGGATATGGCCAGTATTTCACTAACTCTAGCCCCTGAGGCTATTGCAAACAGAAAAATGACTGTTAGATCCTTTAGAGTACAAGACTTGTCCAAAGACCACATGATGGGCTTTGGTGGGGTTGCTGGCTTGAGTCTACCGCATGCTTTAGGGATCTTATTAAAGATTTCACTTGAGAGGTCCACTTCAAAGGCGTACAGAAGTGGTCTAGCCATGGCCGACTTACACAAGGTAATCGTAGTAGAAGCCAGGCCTTGTTCTTGTAGGTATATGAAGAATGTGAGACAGAAATCCATCGATATTTCTGTTGGTGTCCTTGTTTTCACAAAGTAAGCCCATTTCTTCCATGACGATTCATATTGACTCCTAGGCTAACTTGACTTATACTCTTCGATGAAGTCAACTTGATCCTTCGAGATTCCAAACTTTTTGTTCGCCGCTAAGGCGAGAAAATCATGAGATGTTGGTTGTTGGTTCTCAAGGATGAAGCGTAGATGGTCGACTTCTGGACCAGTTGAGATAATACTGGTTCCGGCAGAGGAAAAAGCATCAGTTTCAGCTCTAGAACTAGAGGGAAGCAATTGCTTTTGGGCCACTTGGGGGCCACTACTGCTGCTGTCCCTCTGAAGGATCTTAGCTTGTCGAGGACCCTTAGCAGAAGATTGGCTGGGGAAACAGGTAAATGCTATTCCATCTGTTCCAGTCGAGGGACATGGCGTCCATCGCCTCTACTGGAGGGTCCATATAAGGGGCTACGTAACGAGGTAGTTTCTTTTTGTCGCTCGTTGTGAAGAGGTCTATCTGCAGTTCCGGGACTTTTTCTGAAATGAAGGAGAATGAGTGTGCGTCTAGGGGCCATTCTGTCTCTATGGGCTTCCGCCTGGATAGAGCGTCTGGCGTCAGTTTGCGGAACCCTTGTAGGTGAACTGCTGATAGGTGCCATCCCTTCTTCCTTGCCAGGTGGAAGATGGCTAACATCACATGGTTGATGTGAGACAATCTTGAGCCTTGTCAATTTAGACATTTTACTATCACTTCGTTGTCCAGGACCAATCTGATGTGGATTGCTCTGCAAGGGGATAGTTTCTTCAACGTCAGGAAAACTGCCAAAGCTTCCAAAATGTTGATATGAAAGGTTTTGAACTGGTGCGACCAATTCCCTTGCCCTTTTCTCTCTCGTGAGAATGGCCTCCCCATCCTTCCAAGGAGGCGTCAGTGTGTATCACCACTGATGGTTGTGGTGGTTGCAGGGGAATTGTCTGTGCTAGGCTGTTGACCACGGCCTTAACTGCGTGCGCAACAGGGCCAGGGTCAACCTTAGTTGATCTCCGCGAGCATTTGATGCTTCTCTTCTCCAGACTCCTGACGCATCTTTTAGATGTGCCTTTACCACTGGGTCTGTCACTGCTACGAACTGGAGAGAGCCCAATACTTTCTCCTGTTGGCGTCTTGAAATCCTCTTGTGACGTATTAATCTCCTGACAGATCCCGCTCTCTCTCTCTCCTCTTCTTGGATGGAATGGAGAGGTGGTGTGACTTTGTCCCATTGGATTCCTAGCCATTGGAACTTTTGAGCTGGAGAAAGCCAAGACTTCTTGCGATTGATCTTAAAGCCCAGGTGTTCCAGGAACTGGATCACCTTGTTGGTTGCCTGCAGACAAGTAGTCTTTGATGCTGCCGATAACAGCCAATTGTCTAGATATGCTACCACTTGAACTCCTTCGGAGCGTAGCTGCTGGACAATTGTGTCCGCTAGTTTCGTTGTGGCGGGATGTTGCAAAACAACCCCCACACCCTTGAATCACTCTAAACAGACCAATGTCTCCTCAATACAAACTTTCCCCTTACGTTATCAGCAGCGGGACTCTTGGACAAAAGGACAAAAAACAAACCAAAACTTAACTTTTAAAACTATATTTCCTAATACTAAAAACAATCACTTAATACTAAAAATCACCAACCATATTCCATAACCAAAAAAATAATAACTCAGTAATACAATCTTAACTTAACACAAAATAAACATTAATAAAAAAAACTTCCGCAATCAAATAAACCCTAACAAAACTTAAATGCTAAAATATACCACAACCACAAAGATAAACAGAAATATTTTATATTTCTGAGTAGACACCTTCGTCCACACAAGGGCCAACAGTCTTTTATAGGCAACTACCACAGCTTTGTGGTCAACAATCCACTGCGTGGCAAATTGTCACCACTGCCTCCCTAATTGGGGTCCGGGATGTCATCATCATCATCATCATCCGAAAATTCCTTATTACAGCCAAGTCGTTACCAATTATATCCAAATCTAAAATAGCAGTCAGTTCCAAGTCCCTTATATCAAGCCAGGTCATCAATCAATATTCACCGCTTTCAAAAAACTTGAGTCTCTCCAAAGGAGTTAGCCTCTTCAAAGGAGGAATCACGGCCTGCCAAAATAAAAAAGAAAAACTCTTATGAACACTTCCAGCTATCTGAACTATCGCACTATAATCAAAGATAAATAATAAATTGTTCCTATCATTCACAATCACGACAAGCAAAGATAAACAAAACTGTACTTACTTAGAATATAAATAATCTCTTCCCTGCAGGTAATAAAGAATAATAGTAAATCCAGCAATCACACACACAACCACCTCTATCAGCAGTCAATCAAAAAAAGCATTCGCTCCGATACATTCACCACTGTCGTAACCTAACTAAAAACATGAACAAACAACCTCAAATATACCGACAGTCTTTCCCACTACAAACAATCATTCGCTAACTACCACTTGTTCTTTCTTCCGCACCCCGGACACACAAACACACAAACACACACACACTCTCGCGCACGCCCGATTTAGCACTACTAAAGCAAATGAAATCTCTCTCTCTCTCTCTCTCTCTCTCTCTCTCTCTCTCTCTCTCTCTCTCTCTCTCTCTCTCTCTCTCTCTCTCTCAGGATTTGGCAAAAACAAAAATTAAAATAAAGCAAAAATAAATCCTCCACATCGTGAATATCCTTGGGGCTGTGTTCAGTCCGAAGGGCATTGCTGTGAAGACAAACTTCTTCTGTAGCTTGAATCCTAGGTAGGAGGAGAAAGGGAGACTCATTGGAAGATGCCAGTAAGCATCTGCTAGATCTATTGAGACTGTGTACGCCCCTTTTGGTAGAAGGGACCTTATGTGTTGGCCATTAATCATCCGGAATTTGTTGTTCTCGAACTTTTTGAGTGGACACAAGTCTAGAATGACTGAGTTGGTCTGAGTCTTTCTTGGGAACACAAAACAGCCTTCCCTGGAATTTGGTGGACTTCGCTTTCCTTATTACTTTCTTGTTCAAGAGTTCTGAGGTATATTCTTCTAACAAGGTGGTGGAGTGTTGGAAGAATTCTGGAAAATGGGGTGGAGTTCTGTTCCATTTCCACCCGAGTCCATTCGTGATTAGGCTGTGGGCCCAGGGATCGAAGGTCCAACGATCTCGAAAGTGATACAGTCTGCCTCCTACATGGAGCCCCTCGTTGCTTGGGGGGGTCCTGCGGATTTGTTTCTGCGACCACGTCCTCCTCGGCCCCGAGAGGAGTTACCTCCAGGAGAACTTCTCTTAGGGCCTTTTCCTTTCTGACTAGGGCGAAAGGTTAGTCGACTGCCTCTCAAAGTTAGGGTTAAACACTGGCGACTGGGCTACTAGCTGTTGAGGGACCATCTGGAAGTGGTCTGAGGCATCGAGGTCATAGTCACAGCAGGAAGTTGTGCAGGTCTACGTGGTCTCCTTGCCTTTTTACTTTTTATTCTTGGGCTGGGGACCTCCGTCCGTGGAAGATTTCCTCTTTGAGCTCATGCCCCACTTTAGGAGAAGGTTCCTGTTCTCCGTGGCTGCTCTGGCTATGATCTCTTCGACCAGTTTCTGTGGGAAAAGGTCTTTACCCCAGATGCTCGAGGTAATCGGCTTCCTTGGTTAGTGTCTTATGGTCGCTGAGGTCAAAACACTCTCTGCAGGCTCTCCTTTCTCTCATAAAAGCATACAAGTCTTTCACAAGGGTCCCCATGTGGGGCGTTAGGTAGACCTGCACTCATTTCCAGGCAGTTCTGATGAGAAAGGGAGGCCGCAAGTCTCTCCTTCGTCTCCTGTTCCCTCCTCAGAAGTTGGTCTGGCAACTTCGGAAGGTTCTCATTGAACTGCTGGCCTGCTATCTCTGGATCCAACTTAGAGGTGGAGAAGTTAGGTGGATATCCTCCTCGCAGGTAGGCAGTGCTAGAGAGAATGGTTTGCATTCCTCTAGGGTTGGGCAAGGTTTGCCCTCGTCGACTGCCTTGACAGCAAAGTCTTGTGCTTTTTCCGAAAAGGGGAAAGAGATGGAGGAAGGAGCAAGAAAGGTGAGATGTCTCTTGCTCAGTGCTGAGAATTTGGAGTTGGTGTACCCAGCTCCTTTCAAGGTTTTCAGGAGGATGGCTTGCGCCTTGTCGTGCTCAAAGACAAGGACCTCTTTGGGTGCTGTTTCCTCACTGACTGCCTGTTCATCCTGCAGTCTCACGTAACAGACTGGGTAAGCTGAAAAGTTAGGCCAGAACTCAAGGTCTTCAATTAGTAGTGCCCCCAACTTCTCAGAGACGAATAGTTTCCCCACTCATCGTGGGCATATGCTCCGCATACTTCTAGGGGTTGGTTTTGGAGCAGTGAGGGAGATCCAATACTCTAAGGAGCTTCTTAATGGAGCCCTTGGCAGATCCAGGGTGGTTTTCCCTCTCCTGCAACAGTATCTTGTGCTGCTTGATTGATTCTCTCATCGTCTCTTGTTCCTTTTGGAACAATTCCATCATCCGCTGAATCGAAGTGAGGATCGCTTCGTTCTTGTCGGCCTGTGCAACTGGTTGTGGAGTTGGGGTTTAAGAGTTTGACGGCATAGGTTGGTATGCCGTCACGGTGAACTGAGGGTCTTCAGTTTCTGTTGAAACGGATCCTTCCTCCTCCGCTTGTGGATGTTCCATGTCTTCAGGGCCTCCTTGCAGTAGGTCCTGCTCGGTGTCAGTAGACACTTCTGACATCCTTTCTTGGTGGATGTCCATACCTTCCAGTGCCTTATTTATGTCCGCGTCAATCTTCAGTTGTATGAGGGGAGGCTGGACCTGTTCCTGGGGCACCACCGCGTTTGGTAGAGCCTTGGGGAACAGTAGACACCTTAGGGAGGGTAAGTATAGTCCCTGAGAGTTCTTCTGGAACCCTCTTACCCATTTGCGAAGGGTCTCTCTCACTGTATCCTTAGTCTCTGTTGACTGGGGGGGGGACTTCTTCGAAGCAGTTGGCCAACAGGGTCGAGCAGGTGGGGCAACCCTTCGAGTCCCAATATTTGAGGACTCCCGACACGATACAGCAGGGGGCATTAGTCCTGCACTTCGTGTGATCACAAAAGTTTTTGCCTTTGTGGTTGCAGAACAAAGAGTATTCATGTTTTTTATATCAGTGATATAAAAGCATACATTTTTATTAACAATAGTAATCTCTATTGTTTATAATAGCTTCGGATAGTAAGCTTGAAAGGAAGTAGAAAAGACACACATCTGTTTCCTCTCCCAGGCCATTGCTGAGACCTTCGTCAGTAGTATTTAGTTTCCCTGATAGGGAGAATACAAGGTAGAAAAAACTTTAGGAACTAGAGTGAGTTAGTAAGTGTCTATACTAATATTATCCACCTGTAGTATATATTAATACTGATCGGTGATTTTTTAGGGTCCTGATGATCGAAAAAACCATCTGGGTGTTGAGGGAGTACTCAGCCTCAACATAATATCGTGATCCCAACAATTGACTGCGATAGGAAAGAGTATGTTAGAAAACATGTGTACTACTGTATAGTTGTATACTGTTAGCCGGCAACACTGCCGGTGTTAGGTTAGTACCTGGCGGTACTAAGTGATAGATGGAGAAAAAGCATTAAGGAAGGAGAGTTTCCTATTATTGTGATTAAACATAACAGTTGGAAGTGTAGGAGGACTATCAGGCCACCCACTGTCTCCTTGCCAGAATAAAAGTTCCAATGGAAGGGGTAAGAATCTGTCTGATTCTGGCTTCCACCCATCCACAAAAGGCCTGTTGCTGGCTATGACGTCGGCGGCAATAAATGTGGATGGCAGCTCAAGGGAGGGCTGAGGACTTCCCATAGTATGTTAGGTTCCCCACCGGCAGCTGTCAGGAGCTGTCTCAGTAATATTCACTTCCTGTGAAGGAAGGAAGTAAGGGGGAAGGTGGCAGAGACAGCTGAACTAGCTGCTACTGGCAGGGTTCCAGTCGGTAACGCAGCATGGTTTCCTGTGCTGACGATATCGTTGGCGGCAGAGGAAGCATGGTTCCTTTGTTGACTACATCGTCGGCGGCAAGACAAGGGCACCCAAAGTTAGTCACTATCTAAATCAGCCGGAGGCAGCAAGAACTTCGTTCTACGCGACAAAGAAAGACAGTGGTTGCCGCCTGTAGCGGCGACGGGACTCCGGGAGGGAGGAAGGGTTTAGCCTCTTCTCTCTGAGAGAATGAATATCGTAGCTTATCTATAGATTCTAGAGAATATAAATTCACATCCGAATTGAGAAAGAACGATAGAGCGAGGCTAAACGTGGGGAATTACTTGACTAACTTATATATGAGTGAGAGTAGCCTAGCTCTGGTATGATCCCCAGCCAAGGTAGTTGGTACCACCGAGGTTCCCGCTGCATACGATAAGTATAGTTACATAACAGGAAGAGGAATAACATTCATGAATGCAAAATCACCACTCGTATAATTTGCCTAATTAGCTAACATTATAGCTTAATACCGGGAATTGTCACCCTACTGACTTAGGTAAAATGCGATTGTAACGGGATACTGCAGTCGTAAAATGGCTGCCTCCGGTTCTTGGCAACTCTCAATAAACACACTTAAATTATTGAAATTTAACTGTGAAAAGGGAGCCTAGAGTTATACACAGGAAATAATTAATACTCAACTTTCCAAAGGATGAAGATGCTGGAGATTGCATGATGAATATTCCAGTAACTTGTAACAAAACACTGTGTTAACGTGGGAGCACAACTCTCTTAGAGAGCTACAAGAAAAGGAATGGCGTCGCGGTAGTAGTAGGGGTTGAGGTCCACCGGATACCTAGAACGGCACCCCCTTCTTTTGCCACTCTTCCCCCTTACATCAGAGAGTTAAATCTATTTTGGGTGAAGATTGCTATGTGTCGTATCCAGTGTACGTCCCCTGATTTTATGCGATATCCTTTATTGGGTACTCACACCAGGATTTAGAATCCTGGAGACCTTCGGTTTAATTCTTTGGGAGTATCACCGTAGCAAATGTCCCTTAGAAAGGTACCCAAAGGAACCTTCCATCAGGACGACATGGCCCGAGCCCCCAAAAAGGTAATAAGCAAGTTATAAATACGAAATATTGGCCAAGGGAAACATTCACTGTATTACAATGCCAGTAAATTCCATAGCACCTTTCATAAATGTTCTTTAAAAGCAAAATTGAAAATATAACCAGGTCATTTGTAAATGTTCAACATCACATTAATGATACACCTGACACACATGAAATTAATATGTAACAGCATAACACAAGATGACATCACAAGGATTATCAAGAGTAAAGAAAACAAACTGTGTGATTGATCCTGTGCCAATATTTGAAGTAATTGGAGAGAGAAACTTTAATAGCCTAGCCAAAATAATAAGAATAGCATATGCAACCATTCAAGAATGTAAGTTTTCCAAATATGAGAAAAAGGCTATAGTCACACCAGTTCTGAAAAGTGCTCTGGACTACAGGAATTAAGTTCATATAGACTTATTTCGAATCTTGAACTACTAGTCAGTCACTTAGAAGTAATGGAAGCTTTGCCTGACAACCAATCTGCTTACAGAAAACTATACTCTACGGAGATGTCCATCTGCTCCGTTGTAAGTGATTTGCTAGAAATAGGCCCTCTAAGAATTGAAGTACGGTTAACGAATAAAAAAAAGTAAATGTGCAACATATTAGCAGAAAAATATGAGTGAATTCACGCCAAGAAATGCGAATGAGAATAATGAGAGAAGAAAATATTGATTATCTAACAGATAGATATTAATGAAGCAGATATTGTGCAGGCTGTAAGCAAAATTAAAAATGGATCAGCCGCCGGGCCAGATGAAGTTCCAGCAATTTTGTTAAAAAAAACTACACACACTATTGGGAAGCCGCTTGCAATACTGCTAAGACAAGTGTAGATATGAGCGAGATATATGTTAAACATAAATTAGCATATATAACACCTATTTTCAAAAGTGAATCAAGACTAGAGGCAAGCAATTATAGACCTGTTAGTTTAACATCGCATATTATGAAAGTGTATGAAAGTGTAATAAAAAAGAATATAATGAATAATTTGGTTAAAAATAATTTATTTAATATAGGTCAACACGGTTTTGTGCCCTGAAAAAGTACACAAACCCAACTGATAGCACACTATGAAAACATATAGAAAAATATGATAAATGAAAAAGACACAGATGTGGTCTATCTAGATTTTGCAAAAGCTTTTGACAAGGTAGACCCTAATATAATAGAGAAAAAAATGAGAAAGCATAATATTATGGTTAAGATAGGAAAATGGATAAAAGAATTTCTACAAAACAGAAAACAGATAGTGGTTGCAAATGACGAGAAATCAGATGAAGCTCAGGTAATATCTGGCGTGCCACATGGTACAGTATTAGCTGCACTGCTGCTTGTTGTTATGATCTCAGACATGAACTGTAATTTGTTCCGTAACTGAAATACAAACCACGCTATTTAATATGGGTAATTACTTTTGGCATAGCTGAAATGATGAGCCATTAGAATTTTAACGAGGGTTTACTAACCCACCGCTAGTTATCAGGGGGGTAGGGAGGGTAGCTTGCTACCCCCCCCCCCCCCCCCCTACACACACCTGTGATTGAGCTCACTTTGCTCTCGGCTCGGGTGGCAGACGGACGTGTCCGCTTTCACCCTCGCCTCTTTTGGACAGCCATCACTGATCTTTCTTTTGCCTTTCCTTTGACAGTGTGTGTGAAGTTGGCCTCTATGCATAAGTGTCCTCGCTTACCTGACCGCCCTTGTGGCACGTTTGTCGGCGGTCGACAGGGATCCCCACACCTTGTGTCCTTATTGTAGTGGCCAACTGTGTGACAGAGATAAGGTTTGTGGTGAGTGTAGGGAGTGGTCACCTCTCAGTGGGAGAGGTTTTCTCGGCGCCGGAAGAAAAAGTCCAAACGGGATATTTCTCCTTCAAAGGTTTCTTTGAAAAGAGAAAATTCCAAGGACTCTTCTTCCGTGGCCCAAACCTCCTCCGAAGCTCCCACTCGATCGGTTTCTCCCGAGAAGCCGTCGAGTGGTAGCGTAGACCATAGTTCTGTTGACCGATCAAGGGGTGTGGGAGAGGGAGTTGCCTCCCATAGCGAGGCAGCTCCTCCTCCTCCCCCGGAGGAGGATATTATCATGCCTGTATCTAATAATGATTTATTACAGCTTTGGGCTTCCCTGGGGCTTCAGGGTTTGCCCTCTAAGGAAGCCCTGTTTGACATGATCAAGTTGGGAGCAGCTGTCAAACAGTCGCTGACGGTAACAGAGATTGATCCTCTGTCTATCGTCGACGTTTTTGTGGCAGAGGCTTGCGACGAGTTGTCTCAAACCTCTGCTCCTGATGTTGCTGCTGTAGCTGAAGGCTTAGTTCCCCCCTCCGAACATCCTTCGAGGGAGGAGCTAAGTCCTACGGTCTCTCCTGCCGGTGATTCTCCCCTTCGGGGGAGTTCACTCATAGAGACTCCTCTTCGGAGGACTGCTGATGGTCAGCCCGCTGACCCCATGGCCCCAGAGGGCGTATAAGGTGGAAGGCTCGCCTTCCCCTTCGCCGTAGAAGTTTTCCTTCACCTCACAAGGGTGTTAGGAGGCGCCTCTTCAGCTCTTCATCTTCGCAGTCCTCCGCAGAAGAACCTCGCCGTCGTTCACCGACCCTGCCAGCTACATCCTTGGACCTCTCCGCAGATCGTTTGCGATCTCCTTTGGTGGAAGGTCGTCCTTACAAAGGGCACGCCGACCTTCCACCCACCAGACCTGCTGACCTGCTGTCACCGTTCCTGGCTGCATATGCGCTGTGGACGCCTTCTCATCCTGTTATAAAACGGGCAACGGTCCCTTCGGGGCATAAAGGGCGTGAGCACAAATTAGTGCCTAAGTCCCTTAAACGCCAGGTATCCCCTGTGCGCCAACGATCTCCTGCTGCAGAAGTTCTTGTCCTAGCGCGCCAGCGCTCACCTGCGCGCTTGTGTGCACAAGCAGTTGTTCCTGTCACTACTCACCAGGGTTCCCCTGCTCGCAAATGACCACCTGCGCGCCAGCGCGCACCTGCAATTGTTCCTGCAATAGCGTGCAAGCGCTCACCTGCGCGCCAGCGCACTGCCATGGAGGTTCCTGAGATAGCGCACAGGCGCTCACCGGACCTCCAGCGCTCTCCAGATCCTCAGCGTGCTACTAAGCACAAGCGCGCACCTGCAGAGAATACCGATATAGCGCACCAGTGCTCACCTGCGTGCCAGCGCACTTCTATGGAGGTTCCTGAGATAGCGCACAGGCGCTCACCGGACCTTCAGCGCTCTCCAGACCCTCAGTATTCTCCTGCGCGCCAGCGCACAGCTCTAGAATCTCCTGAGATAGCGCACAGACGCTCACCAGGACTCCAGCACTCTCCAGATTGCCAGCGCACCTCTGCTCGCCCTCATCCTGATGCGCGCCCACGTTCTCCTGCGCGCCAGGCACGCCCACGATCTTCGGTTCTGAGCGCAGTGGGGAGAGTAACCTCTTCCCCTGCTCGCCAGTGCTCACCTGCGTGCCATCGCGCGCAGTCTCCAACGCACGCCCACGAGGTTGCGCATGCGCGCCCTGCACTCCGTCACTCCAGCCAGATGTGCGCACCGCGCGCCCGCTCACTAGGGATATATCTTCTGCGCACGTGCGCCCTCACAGGCTCTTCGGCAGAATACTGCGCGCGTGAGCGCTCATCCAGCCTTCTGCGCACCCTTGTCATCGCCAGTCTATGCCTCTGTGCGCCATTGCTCGCCCACGCGCGCCCTCACCCTCGCGCGCACGCGAACATTCTCCCGGCGCGACCCAGGGCAAGGCCTATCGCGCAAGCACCAGCACGATTTGAAGCGTGATCAAATGCGCGACCCCACACGCAAGGCTGCAGGACATCGCACGACCAGGTCATCGTCGTCACGTCGGAGGAAGGGAGGTTTCCGGATAGGTCCAAGGACTCTTCTTCTTCTTCAGTTTTATTTACAGGCGAACCCTCGTTTGGTAACTCCTCTTAGGGATCGAACGATCCCCTTCCCTCTAGAGGGAGTTTCTGACAGCGCGACTGTCAGTCAGCAGCCTTGGTTTGGGACCATCATCAGAGCTCTCATGCAGGCTTTTAAGCCTGTTTTCTCTGAGCTTGGTCACAAATCATTGGCAGCTTCTTCTCCCCTGAAGAGGAAGAGAGGAGTATCTACCGTGGTAACTTCTCCAAGGGCGAAGCTGACTCCTTGGGAGTCCTTGAGGAAGGCCCCCTCTCCCCCCAGATTTTCTCTCCCTCCCCTGTGGACGAGGATTTCCCGTCCTCTGGGTAGTCAGGTGAGGCGGGGTCGTTCCCCCATCGCACCAATGGGGGAAACCCCACCTCGCCCCGAGAAGTCTTCTCGGGTAGGGGTTGAGAAGAGCCTTCCACCATCACTGTTGGAGTCCTGTATCCCTCCCAGGAGGGAGTCGAAGGACTCTAAGACTCTGTCGAAGTCTTCATCAAGGATTAGACCGGAGCCAGCCAAGCCCTCAGAGAACGTCCACGAGTCCCCCCAGGAAGATCCTCTGGGGACAGGAGACTTTGCTACCAGCCTTTCAGGAGAGCTGCAGGAATCAGAACATGCGTTCTGGCAGGTTCTGACCCTTATGAGGAATCTAAATGGGTTTACGGATCCAGAGATTCCCCCTCGTGAGGGCAAGGACACGGTCTTGGACCGAGTCTTCGGTACTCAAAAACCCTCGAGGGCCAGTGCGGCTTTGCCCTGGTCGCAGGGGGTTAAGAGTGCCAGAGATAAGGTTGAAGGCCAGCAATCCGAGCTTGCCTCCTCCAGCCGATCCAGCATCGGTAACAAACTCCTCCCGCCTCCTCGTGTCCATCAGAGGAGGTACTTCGAGATCTTGGAGGAGACTTGTTTAGCTCTTCCTTTACACCACTCTCTGGAAGACCTTACTGGGGGAGTCCCTCTAGAGAGAGAGACTCCAACCGGCATGTCTCGTATTAGGCAACGAAGATCCTGAGCCAGGACCCCCCAGATGCTGAAGCCTTGATGAGGAT
This sequence comes from Palaemon carinicauda, assembly GCF_036898095.1. Lineage (NCBI taxonomy): Eukaryota > Metazoa > Arthropoda > Malacostraca > Decapoda > Palaemonidae > Palaemon > Palaemon carinicauda. The sequence continues at coordinate 42,379,208 of NC_090769.1, read as the reverse complement.
GGGGGGCTTAGGGATTAGCAGCTGGGCTCTAATGAACAGTGGGAACTACTTCCCATTGGACTTCGGTGCCCAGCTGTCGATCCAACTAAATCAGTCAGCACTTTCTCTTTTACTTTTGATTATTTCTTTTTTCTCCCATCTCTTCCTTTTGGGCTCGATATTGTTGACGACTTTGGCATGTTCGATTTTACTTTGGATGCTGCTTTGGATTTGGCAGTGTGTGGGATGGACTGCATTCCATCTCAACCTGTGCCAATTTAGACGCCATCACCCTCTGGCAGACCCCATTGGGTGCAGACCAAGTCTGTTAAGAGTCGGGCTCCAGTGATCCGGTTTTAAGTCACCCATATTTGCGGGTAATGGGTGACGCCAGGCATTGGAGTCGACGGTGGGAGGGGCTAACTACCCCCACTGACCAGTGTACGCCCACCTTAAGAGAGGCAGCCCCTCTCTAATAGAGGACTGGTCCCCGCTGAAGCCTCTTCTCGTGTTGGGCCACATGGGATAGGACTGACATCCTCCGATAAGAGGTGGATAACCCGGCTTGCTCACAACCAAAAAACCCACCCCTCTGTTGACGACCTGGAAAATACAAACATGGACCTCGGTACAGACAGCTCCAACTCGGGTTCTAACATTGTAACGTTAGAACCTTATTCACGTCATGTGAATAATAAAACACTAGAGAAGAAGAGAGAGAGAGTGAAAAATGATGACAGTACAGAAAGATATAGAAAAGTAGAAGTATTACCTGGTCACTATGAAGTTGTGAATTATGAAAAATGTTTTATCTTGGAATTTGAAAACGGAAGAAATGAGCGTATAAATGTTTTTAAAGCTAATAGGGAAATAGTTACTTTATGTGGAGGGCAGCCAAAAATTTTACCCCAGGGAAATGGAAGTCTCTTGATAAAGACACTGTCCCCATTACAAGGTGAAAGGTTAAAAACACTTACAACATTGAATGGTCAGAGCGTAAAATGCGTTTCGCACCCTACTTTCAACCAGAGTAGAGGTGTGATATACGCTCCAGAATTGTTGGATATAGAGGAAAAAGAAATAGAGGATGAACTGAAAAATCAAGGAGTAGTTAAAGTAGTCAGAATGAGAAAGAGAGTTGGAGAACAACGTATCCCTCTTGCTACTCTGATTATAACATTTGATCAATGCCGATTACCAAATGTTATAAAAGCTGGTTGGCTATCTTTGAAGGTAAAACCATATATCCCTTCCCCATTGCGATGTTATCATTGCCAAATGTATGGCCATTTAAGCCAGAAATGTAAAGAAAAACTAAACAATAAGCCAGCTGTTTGTTCCAACTGTGGAAAAAGTAGTCATGGCGTATGCATAGAAAACCCTAATTGCATACATTGTGGGGAAGCACACCCAGCTACATCTAAAAGCTGTGTAAAGTTTATTTTTGAAAAAGAAATCCAGGCCATTAGGACCATGGAAAGGGTTACTTTTTTAAAGAGGCTCGTAAAAGAGCTCTTGAAAAGCAAATAAGACCAGGGCAGCCTTTTTCAATGGTTCTGAAGAAAAACTTGCCAAACCACACAGACGAAAATTATATCTCTACTTCTAAGATAAAGAAACAAATGAAAGTAGTTAAAGAGGTTGAAAGTCCCATCGAAAATCTATATCCAGAAATTGTAGAAAAATCAAAACGGACACTTAAAGATCTGAAAATTATTCAAAAGCCAACTACTCCGATTTTAAACAATAGTACAAACCTCTCACAGGCCGTTTCCTTGCCTGATCTGATGGAGGTTGCACTCGAAACCAATTTACCTGGTGAACCTGTAGTGGGGAAGGTGCAAAAACCTGACAGATCACAACCTTTTAATCGAAAAAGAGAGAGACCCCCCTCCCTCTCTCCTCCTACCATAAGAAACATTAAAGTCACGACTTCCAATAAATATGATATCTTGTCTGCTGATGTTTCTGAACAACTAGAAGGTAAATTGAACCAATCAGAAATTCAAGTTGAGGTCCACCATCCTCCTCAACAATTAGATCAAAAGGACACAAAGAAAAAGAGAAACACAAAACCCACTATATCAAGATCCTCTCTAGAGTTACCTCCGGGAAATATTGTTAGATCAAATATTGCCAATGGGAAGACTTCATCTAAGGTGTCTTCCAAAAAATAAAACATAGTTTTTTCCTCCATTCTGCAATGGAATTGCCAGGGTTTAAGGGCGAAATATGAACAACTTAAGCTCCTCATACGTGAGCACTCCCCTATAACAGTATGTCTACAAGAAAGCAAGCTCGATGCTAATACTCCTTGTCCTCGAGAGTATGTTAGCTATAGGACACCATATGATCAACGAGCAGGGAGCCATGGGGGAAGTCTTATATACGTTCGTCGAGATGTTCCCCAAATATCTTTGTCTATCTGTACCCCTCTGCAGGCAGTGGCTGTACAGATTGATATAGGGAGAAAATACACAATCTGTTCTCTTTACTTGCCTCCAAATGATAACATCTCATATGATAATATAGTAGAGGTGATTGAACAACTCCCACAACCCTTTCTCTTACTAGGAGACCTTAATAGTAGACATCCTTTATGGGGTGATGTTTTAGCAAATGCAAGGGGTAATATTATATCGTCAATTTTGGAGAATGAAGATGTCGGACTCCTCAATACAGGAGAGCCCACACATTTTCATGTACAGACAGGTACCTTGTCCTGCATTGACCTATCAGTTGCAAGCTCTAACTGTCTTCTCGATTTTAATTGGAGAACATTAGATGATTGGCATACTAGTGATCATGCACCAATCATTATAAACACCAACAATGGTCCACCTTTACAAAGATCACCTCGATGGAATCTTGATAAGGCGGACTGGAATAGGTTTCGGGAGTTAAGTGAAATTGAAGGAAATGCAGAACAGTTTGAAAGTGTTGATGATGCCATAGACTTACTTAATGTAACTCTTCACACAGCAGGAGTGAATTCCATTCCCAAAACAACTGGAATATTCAGACGACGACCAGTCCCCTGGTGGTCGTCAGAACTAACTGCCCTGCACAGAGCCACAAGAAAGTCTTTAACTCGATTGCGCGTGCGCCGTAATGAGGAGAATTTAGTCATATACAAGAAATGTAGAGCACAGTTCCGCCGTGCCATGAAAGAAGCTAGGCGCCAGTCTTGGATGTCCTTTGTTTCCTCCATTAACAGTAGAACACCAACATCATCTGTGTGGAGGAAAGTAAAAAAGATAGCAGGAAAATTCACCCCAAACCCACCACCAGTGTTAAAGATAAATGGCCAGTATATGACAGGAGCAACCGAAGTTAGCAATGCCCTGGCTGACCATTTCTCAAATGTATCGTGCAAGTGTGAAGCAGCTCCTGGTCACCAATATAGGAGCAATGAAGAAAAGAAAGTTTTAAACTTCGCAACAAGAAAGCAAGAGTCATACAATTCTCCTTTTACTGAAAGAGAATTTGATTCTGCTCTTGCTACTTGTAACGATACAGCCCCTGGACCCGATGGAATTCCATATGCAATGATTAAACATGTACCTTTTAATACAAAGTTATTTATTTTAAGCATTTTTAATAGAATATGGCATGATCATAGTTATCCAAGTGTTTGGGAACTAGCCATTATTTTAGCCTTTTTAAAACCCGGTAAGGACAAGTTTTTAGCAGCAAACTACCGACCTATTGCATTGACATCTTGTTTATGTAAAATCATGGAGAAGATGGTCAATGCAAGACTGATTTGGTACCTTGAAAAAAAGAATATTTTATCACCCATTCAATGTGGATTCAGGAAAATGCACTCAACGACTGATGTGCTGATACAACTTGAGTCCTCCATTTGTGAAGCCTTTGCTTCCAAACAGCACCATGTGACAGTTTTTTTTTTTATCTTGAAAAGGCATATGATACCACATGGAGATACGGTATACTTAAAAGAATCCATGAGTGCGGATTGAGAGGTGAGCTACCACTATTCATCCAGTCATTTCTTTCACCTAGAGTTTTCCAAGTGAGAGTTGGGGAAGCTCTTTCACAGAGTAAATGCCAGGAAGGAGGAGTTCCTCAGGGGAGTGTGCTGAGTGTAACCCTTTTTGCACTAGCAATTAATGGGATATCCTCAGTCATTCCCCGGGATGTTCTCGCAACATTATTTGTGGATGATCTCTCCATATCATTTGCTGGAGCCAGAATGGCAATGGTTGAGAGAAAAATCCAACTCTCTATTGATAAAATTATCCATTGGGCCGTTATGAATGGATTTAAGTTCTCAACAAGTAAAACTACAATTGTCCATTTCTGTCGTATACGGGGAGTACATCCAGACCCGGATATATACATCAAAGGTCAACGGATCCCATGTGCAAGTGAAGCAAAATTTTTAGGGTTGATATTTGATTGTAGGCTTACATGGGTTTCTCACTTAAAAACATTAAAAGCTAAATGTGTTTAAGCTATGAATCTTTTAAATGTCTTGTCCCATACATCATGGGGGGCAGACCGCAATACAATTTTAAAATTATACAAGGCCTTGATATTTTCCAAAATTAGTTATGGATGCGAAATATACTCCTCAGCAACCCCAAGCCGGTTAAAAATACTAGATTCAATACATCATGCTAGCATTAGATTGTCCACAGGAGCCTTTAGAACCTCCCCTATCACAAGTCTCCTTGTTGATGCTGGGGAGTTGCCTCTGGACCTTTACCGAATGTCCTCTATTATTCGGTATTGGTTTAGATTGCAAAGACTCCCCAATTCTTCAGCCTTTCAGACTGCAAGCCTTGTAAGGCACTCAACCTACTTTGAGTTGCACCCAAAATCTCCTCAACCTTTTGGGTTTCGGGTTAACCAATTATTAAACAATCTGGATATAATTAGAAATAAGGTGCTTCCATTTAAGGTATCATCAACGCCTCCATGGAAATTACCTGACATATCTTTTTGTAGATACTTTATTGGAGTTAAGAAGAATTTGACTGACTTAGAATCCAGGTCTCTTTTTATGGAACATGTTGAAGAACATAGAGGATCGACTTTTATATATACTGATGGCTCCAAATCTGATGCTGGCGTTGGATTTGGAGTACATAGTAATGATTTTAATTGTAGAGGTGCACTTCCTCTAACAGCTTCCATATTTACTGCCGAACTGTATGGCATATTAACCGCTATTGAGAAAATAGCTTTGGAAAAGGAGGGTAATTTTACAATTTTTAGTGATGCAAGGAGTGTTCTTCAAGCTTTAGAAGTTTTTAATTCTAGTAACCCTCTAGTTTTAAAGATTTTAGAATGGCTTTTTATTATTGGACGGAAAGGTATAACTGTTCGATTTTGTTGGGTTCCAGCACATGTAGGTGTGTCTGGGAATGAGAAGGCAGATTTACTGGCGAAGAATGCGGCATCCGAGTTGCTACCAAGGAGGTATCCCATTTCATGTAACGATTTCCTACCTTACATCAAGAAATTGGTTTGTGATAAACGGCAACAGCACTGGGATAGTCAAGATGGCAATAAAATGAGGGAAGTAACAAATATCATATCACTTTGGAGGTATAACATGATTCCCCGAAAATGGGACAAGACTCTTTGTCGTCTCCGTATTGGTCCCACACGGTTGACACACGAGTTTCTGCTGAAGGGCCAACACCAACCGTATTGCGAGGACTGCTTAGTACCTTTAACAGTGAGGCATTTGTTGACCGAATGCCCTAATTTTACTAACTTAAGAAATAGATATCTGTTTGAGGCTCGAGGTGAGGATGGCAGATTTATCCTTGCCAAGATTCTTGGACATGATGTGTCTTACTATGCGAGCGGAATTTTTAGATTTATTTCAGAAGCAGGTCTTCTGAAAACTATTTAACTATTGTAAAGACTTCTTAATTTTTATGGTTTTAATCAAATTCTCTTTTAATTTTCATATACAGTAAATGGTATCGGCGTCAATGACCTTAGATGTCAGGATGCCAGAAAACTTTCAATCAATCAATCAATCCTGAGCCAGGAGAAGGTGGCGAAGTGTGCCATGCAGGCAACTTCGTGGCTGGACATCTGGCTAGGGTCTCTGAGCATCCTGTTACGATCTGAGGACTTGTCCAAAGAGAGTACCAGGAAGGCCTTGGAGACCTTTTTGCTCTCAGGCACTCTATAGAGTTTCTAGCCCACCAAGTCTCGAGCTTGTTGGCTAATACCATCTTGAAATGTCGAGATGCGGTGTCTGAGAGATTCCACCAGAAGGTCTCCAGTACCGACATTAACAGGCTCAGACATTCTTCCGTCTTGGGTAAGAACTTGCACAGGTTCGAGCCTAAGGACGTGGAGCAGGCAGCTGAGAGGTGGAGGAAGTCCAACCAGGACTCCCTTTTACATAGGACCCTAACATTGAGGCTCTACAAACCCCCAGCGACCCAGCAATCACATCCTACCAAGAGTACGAAAAAGGCAGTTGCAGCAAAGACAAAGGTGTCTAAGCCCTTTCCTGTCAAGGACAAGAAAGGCAAAAAGTCCTCCAGGGGAGGAAAGAATCCTAGAGGGGGCGGCCGAGGCCGGAAACACTAGAATTAGCAGTCCCCCTGCATGTCCACTAGTGGGGGGATGCCTACAAAGTTGCGCGAGAAGGTGGCAGCAACTCGGGGCCGATTCCTGGACGATTTCCGTAATCAGTCAGGGATATCGTGTCCCGTTCACGGCATCTCTACCTCCCCTGACAGCGGATCCAGTGTCATTGAGCTCCCTTGCCATGGGATCGGCAAGGGGGCAAGCCCTTCGGGCAGAAGTCGAGATCATGTTGAAGAAGGACCCTCTCCAAGAGGTAGTCGACGGGTCCCCAGGCTTCTTCAGTTGACTCTTTCTTGTAAAGAAGGCGTCTGGAGGCTGGAGACCACAGGGTCGGCATCCATCTCCTCCGCTACCTGGACGACTGGCTGATCCTAGCAGACTCGGAGGCAGCCCTTCTTCAACACCAAGACAGACTTCTGGGACTTTGCCAAGATCTAGGGATCATGGTAAATCTCGAGAAGTCTTCTCTGCTGCCCACTCAAAGACTGGTATATCCAGGCATGATCATAGACACCAATCTCCACAAAGCCTTCCCTTCAGACGACAGGATAGCAAGGCTGAGGAGGGTTGCGAGTCCTTTCCTTAGACGAGAAGAGCTTCCAGCCCAATCGTGGTTACGTCTCCTCGGTCACCTTTCATCCCTGGCCCGTCTAGTTCCCAATGGTCGCCTCGGAATGAGATCTCTCCAATGGCAACTCAAGTCCCGGTGGAATCAAGGTCACGATTCCCCGGACGTCATGATCCCTATGGGTTCTGCGGAATAGACGGACCTTCAGTGGTGGGTGGCAGACGAGAACCTTCGAAAGGGAGTGGATCTTCTCGTCCTCCCCCCAGATTTGATGCTGTTTTCGGACGCCTCAAAGAAAGGGTGGGGCGCCCACGTTCTGAATCATGTGGTCAGAATCAGAAAAGTGCCTCCACATAAACCTTCTAGAAATGAAGGCCGTATTCCTGGCCCTTCAACAGTTCCAACAATACCTGGCGGGCCACTCTGTGGTGGTGATGAGCAACAACACCACAGTAGTGGCTTATATCAACAAGCAGGGAGGTACATTTTCAGAACAGCTATCCCATCTTGCAGTAGAGATACTGAGGTGGACCGAAGTCCATTCGATCCCACTTTCGGCTTGCTTCATTCCAGGCAAGAGGAATGTGCTCGCCGACAGTTTGAGCAGAGCGATGCAGATAGTGAGTACCGAGTGGTCTTTGGATCATCAAGTAGCCAACAAAGTCCTGACTTTGTGGGGTTTCCTGACTGTGGATCTGTTCGCTACAGCGCTGAACTTCAAGCTCCCGCTCTACTCCTCCCCAGTCCCGGATCCCAAGGCACTCTGGGGAGATGCCTTTCAATAACGGTGGGACAATATCGATGTGTACGCCTTTCCCCCGTTCTGTCTGATGAGGAGGGTGTTCAATAAGACCAGAATATCGGTCAATCTCTCGATGACCCTGATAGCTCCACTATGGCATCACGTGGAATGGTTTCCAGACCTTCTGCAACTCATAACGGAGCTTCCGAGAGAACTCCCTCCACGACACGAGCTACTCAAACAACCACACGCCAACATCTTTCACAAAGCCGTGGCTTCGCTTCGAATTCACGCCTGGAGACTATCCAGCATCTCCTCACTGAGAGAGGAATTTCGCAAGTTGCGAACAGGATGTCTGGACACCTGGAAGGTCATCCGCAGGGGTTTACCAGGCAAAGTGGAAAGTCTTCCGTGGTTGGTGTTGTAGAAGGGGTATCTCTCCACTCGATACCCCCTCTTAATGAGAGAATGCCTTGATGAAGTCATTGAGCTTCAGCACGGCATTTCATTCCCGTGCTGAATCTTGGTGACGGGCAAGAGGGCTCTCGAACTTCGGGAAATTGCTCCCCCAGTTCGAATCTAAATTTCTCTTTCATATTTTTCTTCTGCTTAATATTACTTCGACCTTCTCCTAATTTTATCAAATTTCCTTTCTTTCATCTTGCTGTCCTATCTCTATGATTATTATTTTTCTTAGTTATATATATATATATGTAGATGTATGCATATATATATATTTATTTATTTTATTTGTTCATTTATTTTTTTATCTATTTTTTTCTATTTTATTTAAATGGCGTGGATATTTCCACATTCGTTATTACTGCCTGCTTAGATGAATGGGAGAAGGGATCACGGTTGGGAGGTATTCGCATTCAAAGCTATATATGAGAGTATTGGATGATCTCAGCCATCCCAAAGATGGTTTGGACCTTTTTGGCGGAACTACTCTCAAGGGTTGGGTCATCGGAATCCAGGGGGATCCAATCCTTGAGGTGGGACTCTTGGCTTTTGGCCGGAAGCCCATCATTACAGATATGGGGAGGATGATTCCATATTACTTTGGTCTCAGTCCTAACAGGCGGGTTTAGCTTACACCTGTGCCTCTATATCTGTTTTGATGCTATCCTTCGGGTAGGGTATGGAGTGGACCATCGGGGAAATATACTCTCATTGTGCCGATAGTGGCGAATGCAAATTTCCTTTCCAACGTATGATACTTTCTTATAATTCTCAAGCAGGTACCCCAACAAAACAACAAAAAACCTGAAAATCCCTCCCTTAAATATGGACCCTTCAAATACTGACTCCCCATCCCCTGGATTTGCTGACTCCCCCCCGGCACTGTTGACGACTTCTGCTACTGAAATTAAGGGAAACTCTGTTGACGACCTTCGAACTAAAAAGGACCACTCTACTGATGTTAAAAAATCTAGCAATTTGGGTAACACAGGGAAACTACGATTCCTTCATGTTTCCCAAATCCCATTAGAGACAAATTATGATGATATATATAGAGCATTTGAGTGCTATGGATTGATAAAGGAAATACGGATGCGACTTGGAGATGAAAAATGGGACTCTTGGATATCTTTTGAAAGTCATGATGAAGCGTTTAATGCCATAAGTAATATTAGTAGTATCAAAATTAACGAATTGAACATCATGGGAGCTCTTTGTGATAAGGTCCCAAAGGAATTGGATGTGTACAAACCTGCTGATTGGTTTGAAAAAGATAGAAATGTACCCATGCCTTCACAGAGAAAACCCAAACCACCTATGTGGCTCTTAGCTGAACCTAAAGGGATAATAGGGAATTATTTTAAGATATGTAAGTTTATCCAAAAAAAAGTAGGAACCATAGCACCTGGAGATATATCTCGTTTTGGGAAGAACAGTTATCTCATCCATGCCAAATCTTCGACTCAGTCTGCAATACTGTCTAACTTACAGACAGGCAGTGATGAAATTACATTGGAAATGAAACCTCATCTAAATTTTAGTTATGGAAGGGGAGTGGTCTTTAATAAGGACCTATACGAATTTACAGAGGAGGAGATACTTTCTATGTGTCCATTAAATGTATGGAAAGTGCATAAGGTTCCTGGAACTTCAATGATTATACTTACTTTCCAGGATGCTGATGTACCTTTCCATATTTTTATTGAAAATGAAAGGATTAAAGTTCGACCTTTCAAACAAAAGCCCCTGCAATGTTTTAATTGTTTTAAATTTGGACACCCATCCAAAGTTTGCAAAAATGGAAAAATGTGTGGTATTTGCTCCAAAACTTATCATGGAGAATGTACACTTGAGGCCAGGTGTTCAAATTGCAATTTGAATCATAAATCAACTGATAGGATATGCGAACTGTATAAGTTGGAGGAAGCTGCCCTAAACAAATCAAGTTTAAAACACATAAGTGTGGGACATGCAAAAAGAATGTTGAATAAATCAACCAGCTATGCAAAGGCCTTAAAATCAAAGGTAAATTTACCACAGGAGACAGCAACCCCACCTAGCACTGCCAGTAATTCTAAGAAAAGAAATACAACCTCTGATGATAAAGTACTGCATGACAAAGTAATCGTATTGCCTTCTGAGGCTTTGCCACAGCGTATTAAAAATGGGTCATTGCCCATTTCTGTACAGCCTTCGTCCCCCATTACTAACATTAGTACTAACCTCTCCCAGGCCATGTCCTTGCCTGATTTGATGGAGATGCCACCTGACACTAAGTTACCAGGTGCACCTGTATTGGGGAAGGTGCAAAAACCTGGTAGCTCAAAACCTACTAATCGGAAAAGAGAGAGACCTCCATCTCTCTCACCCCCTTCCATAAGAAATATCAAAATTACGACGTCAAATAAATATGATGATTTGTCTGTTGATATTTCTGATCTGGAAGTCAATTTAAATAAATCGGAAATTCAAGTGGAGGTCCACCAACCTCCTCAACAATCAGATCAAAAAGACAAAAAGAAAATCATAAATTCTAAACCCAATCTATCTAGACCTTCTTTAATAAAACCACCTAAAAATAGTGTTAGATCAAAAACTGCTAATGGGAAGACTCCATCCAAGGGGTCTACCAAATTATAAACCATAGTTTTTTCCTCCATTTTGCAATGGAATTGTCAGGGTTTAAGGGCCAAATATGAAGAACTTAAGCTCCTTATTCATGAGCATTCCCCCATAATTATTTGTCTACAGGAGAGCAAACTTGATCATAATACCCCATGTCCTCGCGAATACATTAGTTATAGGACACCATATGATCACCAAGTGGGGAGCCATGGCGGAAGTCTCATATACGTTCGTCGAGATGTTCCCCAAGTTTCTCTGTCTATTCGTACACCTCTGCAGGCAGTGGTTGTACAGATCGACATAGGGCGAAAATATACAATTTGTTCTCTGTACTTGCCTCCAAATGATAACATTTTGTATGACAACTTTGTGGAGGTGATTCAACAACTCCCTCAACCTTTTCTTTTACTTGGAGATTTGAATGGTAGACATCCTTTGTGGGGTGATGTTTTAGCAAACACGAGGGGAAATATCATATCATCAATTGTGGAAAATGAAGATGTGGGACTCCTTAATACAGGAGAGCCCACACACTTTCATGTCCAGACAGGTACCTTGTCATGTATTGACCTAGCAATCGTAAGCTCTAATTGCCTAATAGACTTCGATTGGAGAACATTAGATGATTGGCATACTAGTGATCACGCACCAATCATTATAAACACCAACAATGGTCCACCTTTACAGGGATCGCCACGATGGAATCTTGACAAGGCGGACTGGGGTAAATTTCGTGAGCTAAGCGAAATTGAGGGGGATGCAGGACAAGTTGAAAATATCGATGATGCCATAGACTTACTGAATGGAACTCTCCATACAGCAGGAGTCAATTCAATTCCAAAAACAACAGGGTTATTCAAACGACGACCAGTCCCGTGGTGGTCTTCAGAACTAACTGCCCTGCACAGAGCCACAAGAAGATCTTTAACACGATTGCGTAGACGCAGAACTGATGAGAATTTAATTATGTACAAGAAATGTAGAGCACAGTTCCGTCGTGCCATGAAAGAAGCAAGGCGCCAGTCATGGATGTCTTTTGTTTCCTCCATTAACAGTAGAACACCACCATCTTCTGTGTGGAGGAAAGTAAAAAAGATAGCTGGCAAATTCACCCCCAACCCACCACCAGTGTTGAAGGTGAATGGCCAGTATGTAACTGAAGCAAAGGAAGTTAGCAATGCCCTGGCTAATCATTTTTCAAATGTATCCAGCAAGTGTGAAGGAGCCCCTGGTCACCAGTATAGGAGCGCTGAAGAAAAGAAAATTTTAAATTTTGCAACAAGAAGGGAAGAGTTGTATAATTCTCCTTTCACTGAAAGAGAATTTGATTCCGCACTTGCTCATTGCAACGATACAGCCCCTGGACCCGATGGAATTCCATATGCAATGATTAAACATGTACATTTTAATACAAAGCTATTTATTTTAAGTATTATTAATAGAATATGGCATGATCATAGTTACCCAAGTGTTTGGGAACTAGCCATTATTTTGGCCTTTTTAAAACCCGGTAAAGACAAGTTTTTAGCAGCAAACTATCGTCCTATTGCATTAACATCTTGTTTATGTAAAATCATGGAGAAGATGGTCAGTGCAAGGCTGATAAGGTACCTTGAAAAGAAAGGTATTTTATCACCGATTCAATGTGGATTCCGAAAAATGCACTCAACGACTGATGTGTTGATACGACTAGAGTCTTCTATTTGTGAAGCCTTTGCTTCCAAACAGCACCATGTTACAGTATTTTTTGACCTTGAAAAGGCATATGATACCACATGGAGATATGGTATACTTAAAACCATTCATGAATTGGGATTGAGAGGAGAGCTGCCACTATTTATTCAGGCATTTCTTTCACGTAGAGTTTTTCAAGTGAGAGTTGGGGAAACACTATCTGAGAGTAAGTGCCAGGAAGAAGGAGTTCCTCAGGGTAGTGTGCTGAGTGTAACCCTTTTTGCACTAGCAATTAATGGGATATCCAAAGCCATTCCCCAGGATGTTCTCTCAACATTATTTGTGGATGATCTCTCAATATCATTTGCTGGCACTAGAATGGCAATGGTTGAGAGAAAAATCCAACACTCTATTGATAAAATTATCCAGTGGGCTGACATGAATGGATTTAAGTTCTCGACAAGTAAAACTACCGTTGTCCATTTTTGTCGTATCCGGGGAGTACATCCAGACCCGGATATATACATTAAAGGTCAACGGATACCATGTGCAAGAGAAGCTAAATTTTTAGGTTTGATATTTGATTGTAGGCTGACATGGGTTTCTCACTTAAAAGCATTAAAAGCTAAATGTGTTGAAGCTCTGAATATCTTAAAAGTATTGTCCCATACATCGTGGGGGCAGACCGCAATACTATTTTAAAATTATACAAGGCCTTGATTTTTTCCAAAATTAGTTATGGTTGTGAGGTATATTCTTCAGCCACCCCAAGCCGGTTAAAAATATTAGACTCGATACATCATGCAGGTATTAGATTGTCTACTGGAGCTTTTAAAACCTCGCCTATCCCAATTCTCCTTGTTGATGCTGGAGAGTTACCTCTAGACCTATACCGAATGTCTTCCATTCTTCGGTATTGGTTTAGATTGCAAAGACTCCCTAACTCTCTCGCCTTTCAGACTGCAAGCCTTGTAAGACACGCATCATACTTTGAGTTGCACCCAAAATCTCCTCAACCTTATGGCTTTCGGGTGAAACGATTATTAAATAGTCTGGATTTAATTAGAAATAAGGTACTTCCATTCAAGGTATCACCAACGCCTCCATGGAAGTTACCAGAGATATCTTTTTGTAAATATTTTATTGGAGATAAGAAGAATATGTCAGACCTAGAAGCCAGGTCTCTTTTTAATGAACATGTTAGAGAACATAGAGGATCAACTTTTATCTATACTGATGGCTCCAAATCTGATGCTGGCGTTGGATTTGGAGTACATAGTAATGGTTTTAATTGTAGAGGTGCACTTCCTCTGACCGCTTCCATATTTACTGCCGAACTGTATGGCATATTAATCGCTATTGAGAAAATAGCGTTGGAGAAGGAGGGTAATTTTACAATTTTTAGTGATGCAAGGAGTGTCCTTCAAGCTATGGAAGTTTTTAATTCTAATAACCCTTTAGTTTTAAAGATTTTAGAATGGCTTTTCATAATTGGACGGAGAGGTATAACAGTTCAATTTTGTTGGGTTCCAGCACATGTAGGTGTGTCTGGGAATGAGAAGGCAGATTCACTGGCTAAGGAGGCTGCATCAGAGTTGCTGCCAAGAAGGTATCCCATTCCCTGTGATGATTTCTTACCTGACATCAAGAAATTGGTTTGCAATAAATGGCAACAGCAATGGGATAGTCAAGATGGCAATAAAATGCGAGAGATAACAAATGACATATCTCCTTGGAGGTATAATATGATGCCCCGAAAATGGGAGACGTCTCTTTGTCGTCTCCGTATTGGTCACACTCGGTTTACACACGAGTTTTTGCTGAAGGGCCAACACCAACCATATTGTGACGACTGTGTAGTACCTCTAACAGTAAGGCATTTGTTGACCGAATGCCCCAATTATAACAACTTGCGGAATAGATATTTGTTTGAGGCTCGAGGTGAGGGTGGCAGGTTCATCCTTGCCAAGATTCTTGGAAATGATGTGTCCTACCATGCAAGTGGCATTTTTAGATTTATTTCAGAAGCAGGTCTTCTGAAAAATATTTAACTTTTATTACATTCAACTTTTATGATTTTAATTGAATACTCTTTTATTTTTTATTTTATTTTATCTTTTATTTTTGTATACATAAATTAAATGTTACCGGCGTCAATGACCTCAGATGTCAGGATGCCTGAAAACTTTGAATCAATCAATCAATCAATCCACTCGATACCACTATTCCAGCAATAGCGGAGTTCTTTGTGTATTTGCGGGAAGAAATGCGCCTTTCAGTCTCGGCAGTGAAAGGCTATCGCTCAGCTTTTAAGTCTAGCCTTCAGGCTCAAAGGAGTGGATATTTCTTCCTTGCTGGAATTTTCCCTACTCATGCGGAGTTATAAACTTTCCTGCCCTCAGTCGGAAGTGAGACCTCCTCCATGGAACGTGGTTCGAGTTCTCAGGTCTCTTAAGAGACCTCCCTATGAACCATTACGCCAGGCTTCAGATCGCCACCTTACTTGGAAAACAGTGTTCCTGCTAGCTTTGGCCTCGGCCAAGCGAGTCAGCGAACTTCATGGTCTCTCGTATGACATCTCCCATTCAAGGGGATGGGGGGAGTTAACGTTCAGATTCGTCCCTGAGTTTGTTGCCAAGACTCGGAATCCGGGAGTTGCGGACCCTCGGTTCGACTCTTTCAAGATGTTGCTAAGACTCAGAATCCAGGAGTTGCGGACTCTCGGTTCGACTCTTTCAAGATTTCGAGTTCGTTCTGTAACAGATGACCCAGACCTTATGCTACTGTGCCCAGTAAGGAGTCTGAGGCTATATCTCAAGAGAACGGCTGCAGTTCGTCCCCAGGTGCAAGCTTTGTTTGTGAGCACTGGAAGAACAAAGAGGAGGGTCACCAAGAATACCACCTCGGTATGGATTCGTAGGGTAATCCATCTGTCTCTGAATCCTTGACCCTCCTCCGTCACATCGCCCTAGAGCACATGATGTCAGGGGCGTAGCTATGTCCCTGGCCTTCAAGAAGAACTTTTTAGTGACGCAGGTTCTACAAGCAGGGGTGTGGAAGCGTCAGACGACCTTCACAGCCCACTACCTGCAAGACGTGACACACAGGAGACTCGATACGTTTTCTATCGGCCCTGTGGTAGCTGCACAACAGCTTGTTTGAAACCTCAGGCTCCTTAATGGACAAGTAGCAGAAGGTTGAGGGCATTGTTACCTGGTCTTAGTCTGCTTGAATGAAAAGGTTTGTCTGGCCTAATTCTTTTCTTCATCCTCCCCTCTCTTGGGGAAAGCAGCATTCTGGGTTCTCTGAACAGCTGACCTTGAACCACTGCAGGTAAACCATGCTTCCTTGTGTTCTTAGTATAAAGTTAATACTGTCACGTACCCATACCCTGACGAGGTGGTATTGGGAGAGTCCTAGCCTAAAGTTTCCATCTAAAGAACTTCAGGTCAACTTCCTAGGACGTGTCACACTTCATACCTTCACACACAGCTTATGTAGGCTGCAGCACTTACACAGCAAGATGCTAGCAAGGTGCCGGGAATCATTACTATTGAGTACTGACACACTCAGGTTCTGAGTCCCCGGGCAAAGCCAAAAGCCAGTACTGGCCAGGACTTACCACCCTTCCTAAGGTGTGAGTCACCCATATTAAATAGGGTGGTTTGTATTTCAGTTACGGAACAAATGACAAATTCGTAGGTAATTTGTATTTTTCTTAACTATACAAACCTTAGTTATTTAATCAGACTTGCCCGCCAGCCCTATCCCCTGTGAAGTCCTACCTCTAAGCAAAGTGAGCTCAATCACAGGTGTGTGTGAGGGGGCCGGGGGGGGGGGTAGCAAGCTACCCTCTCTACCCCCTGCCAACTAGTGGTGGGGTAGTAAACCCTCGTTAAAATTCTAATGGCCCGTCATTTCAGCTACGCCAAAAGTAATAACCCATATTAAATAGCTAAGGTTTGTATAGTTAGGAAAAATACAAATTACTTACGAATTTGTCATGTTAAAGTCACTGTAGTGAGAAGTTTTGCCGATGACACAAGAATAAGTAGAGAAATTACTTGTGATGAAGATAGGAACTCATTACCCGAAGATAGGAACTCATTACCCAGAGATCTAAACAAAATATATGAATGGGCGGAGATAAATAGGATGGTATTTAACTCCGATAAATTCAAATCAATAAATTATGGAAACAGAGAAATAATTGTATTTGCATACAGGGGACCTAATAACGAGACAATCACAAACAAGGGAGCAATTAAAGACCTTGGTGTAATGTTAAACAGGAATATGTTATGCAACGACCAAATAGCAACACTGTTGGCTAAATGTAAAACAAAAATGGAAATGCTATTCAGACACTTTAAAACAAGAAAAGATGAACTCATGATTATGCTGTACAAAACTTATGTACATAGTACACTTGAGTACTGCAATGTGATATGGTACCCACACTACCAAAAGGATATTGCACAAAAAGAGTGTACAAATGTCCTTTACTGCCAGAATAGAAGAAGTTAAGGACCATGACTTCTGGGAAAGACTGCAATTTTTTAAGATTATACAGTCTAGAAAGGAGAAGAAAACGCTATATGATAATACAAGCATGGAAACAAATCGAAGGAATTACTGAAAACATCATGGAGCTAAAAATATCAGAAAGAGCAAGCCGAGGTAGATTAATAGTGCCCAAAACTCTACCAGGAATATTAAGGAAGGCCCAGAGGACAGTAATCCACTATGCACCAGCATCAACAATGCAGCGACTATTTAATGCGCTGCCAGCTCATCTAAGAAACATATCGGGAGTGAGCGTAGATGTGTTTAAGAATAAGCTCGGTAAACACCTAAGATGCATCCCAGATCATCCAAGACAGGAAGATGCAAAATACACAGGAAGATGCAGAAGCAACTCTGGTGGATATACGAGGTGCCTCACACAGGGCCCTGGGGGAACCCAAATAAGAATAAGGCAATAAGGTAAAGCAATAAGCGGTAGTATCTCAACGGGTGGCTGGTGCCCTGGCCAACCTACTACCTACAAAGTGGATCACTACTCTGGTAAAAATGGAATGTAAAGGGAAAACGTAAGCAATGAAAACTACCTAAAAGAAGCTGAAGTTGATTATAAAGGTATCTGTACAAACGTAAGTAAAATTTTAAGTTTGAAGAAAATACTACTAAAAATTTATAGCTTAACATATATAAAATTAATTAGAACTAGGGAAAAATCAGTTAACATTTAGATGTTAGCTTTCATGATGAACTAGATTCTTTTATAAATAAAACACCATGCTTCCAAATATATGAAGATTAATTTAGAATTAAATAGAATGAACTATTTGAAAGAACCATTGGGTTCCATTGGTTTGATTCGAGTAAATTTTTCAAATTAATTTTCACGTAGATAGAAATTTGACTGGAATGTGGGCCATTTAAGATGCCTTAATTTTTTTTTTAGATAAATCTTTAGTGATTTAGGAGGTGGTTAATTGGAAGGTTGATTGATAATCCAAAAGTGCTCCCGAAGACAATGTAATGTGATGTTTTTTTAATATAGAATAATCATGAGAGCTTCTGGCAATAGGTTATATGGAATCTAAAAGTGAAATATCACTATCTATATTTGCTTTAGGAAT